>NC_057801.1:388490798-388790798 GCF_018294505.1 Triticum aestivum
GTTGTTGTTGTTGTTGTTGTTGTTGCCGTTGTTGTAGCCGTTGCTGTAACCGTTGTTGTTGTTGTTGTTGTTGTTGTTCTTGCTGCTGTTGTTGTTGTTGTGCCCTGCCAAAACTGGCCATCACGTCTTCCGCCTATTGACCCAACATTTCCTGGAATTTATCATGGAACTACTTGTTTGTCTTGTTCTCCTAGTCCAGCTCATCCGCTTGTGATCCTGGCATGGTTAGCAGCAAGAGAAAAACACAAGAATATGATCCTATAGACTGCTAGGAAGTGGTTGTGGCGTTGTGGAAAGTCACAAATTTCTCAAGCGAATCTCTAATTCTTACCAGTTTACTAAGCAGCAGGTGGTGATCGCCAACCGTTGTAGTCAAAACTCTCAAAGCTTGGATAGAGCAATTACTAAGGAGAGTCAAATGCACAACGTAGATGTATATGGATCTGGGAAGGCTTATAATATGGTAGCAAAAAGGGTCAGCAATAATCAATTTAGAGATGCAAAGTTGAATAAATGCTCAACGATTGTACTATGCTGGTCCTAGGCTAGACCGTGCTAGAGACGCAAGCCTCGAACACTAACAAAATCACGATGCTACACGTAAACAAGGGAGGAGCACACTCTGAATCCCTTTTTTCACTTTTTTGCACTTTTTTCCTCTCTTTATTTGCTCTGCAACAATTTTTTCGAAAAAGACTACAAATGGTCTAAAAACTACCTAGCCAGATCTTTTTAAAACTGGAATTGTTTTTCTTCTGCAGGTGGCACGGAAGTTGCAGAAACCGACTTGGTCACGACTCGGAGTATGGCGTGACTTGGAAATTAAAAAGAAAGAAACAAATACTGGACTCGGACTAGGACGGGTGGCGGAGAGGAATCTGGTGGAAACTCGGACTAATGGGATATGTAAGGCGGAGGCGGTGGAACACGGACTGGTGGCGAATCTGTGATGGAGGTGGAATCGGATTGTCGTGATGGCGGTAGACATGTGGTATATGGCAGCAGTGATGAGGATGGTGGTATATGGCAGTGGTGATGGCGATGGTGGTATATGGCAGCGGTGATGACAATGGTGGTATATGGCAGCGGTAATGACAATGGTGGTATATTGCAGCGGTGATGACGATGGTGCAGCAGCAGCGTGACAACTTGTGAACAGAACTCAAAACTCTAAAAGACTAGACACTAAGAACAACAACTTGACACGATGATGCAACTGCAAAATCAACAATGCAAATACAGAAAAGATTATGCAATGGCTCAGATTGGTTTGTATATGATGAACTAACCCTATTTTTTTGGCTTTTTCGTGGACTGTAGGTATGAAGAACAGACTCGATCTAAACTACGAAAAACTATAAAATATGACCGAGCAACCTGGAAATCTGATACCATTGATAGAGGCTAAGGTGTCATGTCTTTCGATGAGAAGGTCATTATCGTTTCGGAGGAGTAGACTTTGACGATCCGACTACGAACGTGTGAAGGACGTCGCGACTTAGCAATCGCTAAACCAACTCCGAGAGGTTATTGACCACCCCGGAGCACGATCAACCGACCACGAAGGTCTATTTCCTGCAAGCAAATGAAGAACAAGCAAGAAACTAAGATTGCAATCTGGATATTGCGAATATAAGAAGAA
The DNA here is from genome assembly GCF_018294505.1 of Triticum aestivum. Taxonomy (NCBI): domain Eukaryota; kingdom Viridiplantae; phylum Streptophyta; class Magnoliopsida; order Poales; family Poaceae; genus Triticum; species Triticum aestivum. The sequence goes on from NC_057801.1 coordinate 388,492,441, forward strand.
AGCTTTATTGATCAAGGTGGGGTTCTGTGACGCCTTGGTCTGGTCGTTGAACGCAAACGAAGTATGAGAAGTTGAAGCTATGGTGAACCTTTAATCTAAACAAAACCCAAAGTCTAAACGATGCCCTAAGGGTTGTATATGTGAAGGAAGAGGGGGGAATTTCGTGGCCCTTGGAGGAGGGGTCTGAAACCAACCCTAACTCTTGTTTCCCCACACATACAGACTCTCAAAATAGCCTATAATCAAGTATTTTGAAATTACATGGGCCTGGCCCAATAATAAGGTGACGCAACACTTAGAATAGCCTCTGGACGAAATTTATGAAGTGGCATCTTTAATATTTCGTCTAAGGCTTTATGCACTCATTATGGTGGCTTCAAAGTCCTAAAATCATCACTTGTAACTCTGTGCTTGTTCCCCTTGCGCATGCCATCATCTCCGTGCTTAACTTGCTCCAAGGTTCATCTTTCTTGTCCAGCCTAGGCCCTTCATTTGTAAGTAAAACAAATGTATCCAATTTAGGCAGCATCATATTCTCATGAACATTAGAATCGTTACTAAGAAACGAAAGTACCTGGTAATTCAATTGGCGTGCGCGAGCTCTAGCAATTGGTCGAGTATGTATAGCAGGAGGGGCTGTGGGTGTAACAATGGTATGGATGTCCTCATCATCGTGAAATCCTGGGACATTGTCGCGGGAATAGCTCTCCGGTTGAGGAGGAGGGCAGCTGACTATCTCGATCTAGCGCCTCCAATTCTGTTCGGAATGCTAAAAGATTCGATCAACAAAAATGGACATAAAATCAAGACTATGAAAATGTAGCCGAGCTTACCCATTCAATGGGATTATAACTTGAGTAGCGGTCCCTAGTCCTCATGCGAGCAAACTCTTCATTTTCTCTTTTAAAGGGATCGGCAGTATGGCTGCCATTGCTGCCTGGTTGGCATGCCCTTTCCGTTTGTAGCGGGTCGCATCATTTGTCCCATTGTAACGCCATAAGGGGTGCATCCTTTGCTGAAGAGGTTGGACACATCGAGTAATGGCATCGGCTATCATGTCAATGATGGTTAACTTACTATTAGCTAACAACCTCACCTGAGTGGCCAGACGCTTTACTTTGGTGCTTTCCTCTTGCGAATGGCTTTTCAGTCACCAGTTAAATCATTTCTTGAAAGGAGCGTCTGAGTATTCGGGTAGACCCATCCGAGCTGGATCGAATATGGGGACGTCTTCAACATAAAACCATTCTCAGGTCCACTCTTCGAAATCCTTCTTTGGGATCCTAGTAGGGTACCACGTCCCGGCTATGCGCCATACTTCGACTCCACCAACTTCAAAGGTTGTCCCTCCCTGGGTATGGGGGACGAGGCAGAAATATTTTCTCCATAATTCAAAATGGGCCTCGCAGCCCAAAAACATCTCGCAAAGGGCGACGTAGCCCGAGATATACAGAATGGATCCAGGGGTGACATGATGGAGCTGGATCACGTAAAACTCTATCAAACCCCTCAGGAAGGGGTGAATGGGGAAGCCCAAGCCTCGTAAGAGAAAGGTCACAAAGCATACCCTCTCTGCAAAAACCTCGCCATTCACAAAAGTTAATCCGGGGCGGGTGGACGCTAGATCTGTGGAAGATACCCTTGCATTTCAAGGTTGCTCAATTGGAGACGGGAGACTTAGAATCTTGCCCATTCGCCTGGGAGGGGGTCCATGAGGGCGTGAGGAGGAGCCTGGGGCGCTTGCGATGAATCAGAGCTCCCTGGTTTTTGGTTTCTCAGTGGTTGGGGAATAGGATGTGTTGCTCATTGCACTCCTAGCCTATTTAATAGGCATTTTTCCTCTGGCTCGCGAAGGGCATTTCTCTCAAAGACTACTGGACAGCCTGCCTCCCACTGACGCTCGAAATCAAGGGGTGTCATTAGCCCTAAGCAGGAAAGTTGATACTATGGGCCCTATGTGAAGGAAATATGCCCTAGAGGCAATAATAAAGTTATTATTTATTTCCTCATATCATGATAAATGTTTATTATTCATGCTAGAATTGTATTAACCGGAAACATAATACATGTGTGAATACATAGACAAACTTAATGTCACTAGTATGCCTCTACTTGACTAGCTCATTAATCAATGATGGTTATGTTTCCTAACCATAGACATGTGTTGTCATTTGATTAACGGGATCACATCATTAGGAGAATGATATGATTGACTTGACCCATTCCGTTAGCCTGGCACTTGATCGTTTAGTATGTTGCTATTGCTTTCTTCATGACTTATACAAAGTTCCTACAACTATGAGATTATGCAACTCCCGTTTACCGGAGGAACACTTTGTGTGCTACAAAACGTCACAACGTAACTGGGTGATTATAAAGGAGCTCTACAGGTGTCTCCGAAGGTACATGTTGAGTTGGCGTATTTCGAGATTAGGATTTGTCACTCGATTGTCCGAGAGGTATCTCTGGGCCCTCTCGGTAATACACATCACTATAAGCCTTGCAAGCAATGTAGCTAATGAGTTAGTTACAAAATGATGCATTAGGTAACGAGTAAAGAGACTTGCCGGTAACGAGATTGAACTAGGTATTGGATACCGATGATCGAATCTCAGGCAAGTAACATACCGATGACAAAGGGAACAACGTATGTTGTTATGCGGTTTGACCGATAAAGATCTTCGTAGAATATGTAGGAACCAATATGAGCATCCAGGTTCCGCTATTGGTTATTGACCGGAAACAGTTCTAGGTCATGTCTACATAGTTCTCGAACCCGTAGGGTCCGCACGCTTAACATTACGATGATAGTTTTATTATGAGTTTATAAGTTTTGATGTACCAAAGGTTGTTCGGAGTCCCGGATGTGATCACGGACATGACGAGGAGTCTCGAAATGGTCGAGACATAAAGATTGATATATTGGAGGCATATATTTGGATATCGGAAACGTTCCGGGTGAAATCGGGATTTTACCGGAGTATCGGGGGGTTACCGGACCCCCCCTGGGGGTTAATAGGCCTACATGGGCCATGAGGGAGAAGAGGAGGGCCGGCGAGGGCAGGCCGTGCGCCCCCTCCCCCCTAGTCTGAATAGGACAAGGAAGGGTGAGCGACGCCCCCCTTTCCTCTTTCCCCTCCCCCCTTTCCTTCTCCACCAAGCCAAGAGGGGGGAGTCCTACTCCCGGTGGGAGTAGGACTCCTCCAGGCGCACCCCTAGGGGGCCGGCCGCACCTCCCCCCTCCCTCCTTTATATACGGGGACAGGGGGGCACCTCTAGACACACAAGTTGATCATCATGATCGTTCCTTAGCCGTGTGCGGTGCCCCCGTCCGCCATATTCCACCTCGGTCATATCGTTGCGGTGCTTAGGCGAAGCCCTGCGTCGGTAGAACATCATCATCGTCACCACGCCGTCGTGCTAAAGGAACTCATCCGCGACACCCTGCTGGATCGGAGTCCGGGGATCGTCGTCGAGCTGAACGTGTGCTGAACTCGGAGGTGCCATACATTCGGTGCTTGGATCAGTCGGATCGTGAAGACGTACGACTACATCAACCGCGTTTTCATAACACTTCCGCTTACGGTCTATGAGGGTACGTGGACAACACTCTCCCCTCTCGTTGCTATGCATCACCATGATCTTGCGTGTGCGTAGGAAAATTTTGAAATTACTACGTTCCCCAACAGTGGCATCCGAGCCAGGTTTTATGCGTAGATGTTATATGCACGAGTAGAACACAAGTGAGTTGTGGGCGATATAAGTCATACTGCTTACCAGCATGTCATACTTTGGTTCAGCGGCATTGTGAGATGAAGCGGCCCGGACCGACATTACGCGTACGCTTACGCGAGACTGGTTTCACCGCTACAAGCACTCATTGCTTAAAGGTGACCGGCGGGTGTCTGTCTCTCTCACTTTAGTTGAACCGAGTGTGGCTACGCCCGGTCCTTGCGAAGGTTAAAACAGCACCAACTTGATAAACTATCGTTGTGGTTTTGATGCGTAGGTAAGAACGGTTCTTGCTCAGCCCGTAGCAGCCACGTAAAATTTGCAACAACAAAGTAGAGGACGTCTAACTTGTTTTTGCAGGGCATGTTGTGATTTGATATGGTCAAGACGTGATGCTATATTTTATTATATGAGATGATCATGTTTTGTAACCGAAGTTATCGGTAACTGGCAGGAGCCATATGGTTGTCGCTTTATTGTATGAAATGCAAACGCCCTGTAATTGCTTTACTTTATCACTAAGCGGTAGCGATAGTCGTAGAAGCAATAGATGGCGTAACGACAACGATGCTACGATGGAGATCAAGGTGTCGTGCCGGTGACGATGGTGATCACGACGGTGCTTCAAAGATGGAGATCACAAGCACAAGATGATGATGGCCATATCATATCACTTATATTGATTGCATGTGATGTTTATCCTTTATGCATCTTATCTTGCTTTGACTGACGGTAGCATTTTAAGATGATCTCTCACTAAATTATCAAGAAGTGTTCTCCCTGAGTATGCACCGTTGCGAAAGTTCTTCGTGCTGAGACACCACGTGATGATCGGGTGTGATAGGCTCTACGTTCAAATACAACGGGTGCAAAACAGTTGCACACGTGGAATACTTAGGTTAAACTTGACGAGCCTAGCATATACAGATATGGCCTCAAAACACGGAGACCGAAAGGTCGAACGTGAATCATATAGTAGATATGATCAACATAGTGATGTTCACCATTGAAACTACTCCATCTCACGTGATGATCGGACATGGTTTAGTTGATTTGTATCACGTGATCACTTAGATGACTAGAGAGATGTCTGTCTAAGTGGGAGTTCTTAAGTAATATGATTAATTGAACTTGAATTTATCATGAACTTAGTACCTGATAGTATTTTGCTTGTCTATGTTTGATGTAGATAGATGGCTCGTGCTATTGTTCCGTTGAATTTTAATGCGTTCCTTGAGAAAGCTAAGTTGAAAGATGATGGTAGCAATTACACGGACTGGGTCCGTAACCTGAGGATTATCCTCATTGCTGCACAGAAGAATTACGTCCTGGAAGCACCGCTGGGTTCCAGGCCTGCTGCTGATGCAACTGACGACGTTAAGAACGTCTGGCAGAGCAAAGCTGATGACTACTCGATAGTTCAGTGTGCCATGCTTTACGGCTTGGAACCGGGTCTTCAACGACGTTTTGAACGTCATGGAGCATATGAGATGTTCCAGGAGTTGAAGTTAATATTTCAAGCAAATGCCCGGACTGAGAGATATGAAGTCTCCAATAAGTTCTATAGATGTAAGATGGAGGAGAATAGTTATGTCAGTGAACACATACTCAAAATGTCTGGGTATAATAATCACTTGATTCAACTGGGAGTTAATCTTCCTGATGATAGTGTCATTGACAGAATTCTTCAATCACTGCCACCAAGCTACAAGAGCTTCGTGATGAACTATAATATGCAAGGGATGGACAAGACTATTCCCGAGCTCTTCGCAATGCTAAAGGCTGTGGAGGTAGAAATCAAGAAGGAGCATCAAGTGTTGATGGTCAATAAGACCACCAGTTTCAAGAAAAAGGGCAAAGGGAAGAAGAAGGGGAACTTCAAGAAGAACAGCAAACAAGTTGCTGCTCAAGAGAAGAAACCCAAGTCTGGATCTAAGCCTGAGGCTGAGTGCTTCTACTGCAAGCAGACTGGACACTGGAAGCGGAACTGCCCCAAGTATTTGGCGGATAAGAAGGATGGCAAAGTGAACAAAGGTATATGTGATATACATGTTATTGATGTGTACCTTACTAATGCTCGCAGTAGCACCTGGGTATTTGATACTGGTTCTGTTGCTAATATTTTCAACTCGAAACAGGGACTACGGATTAAGCGAAGATTGGCTAAGGACGAGGTGACGATGCGCGTGGGAAATGGTTCCAAAGTCGATGTGATCGCGGTCGGCACGCTACCTCTACATCTACTATCGGGATTAGTTTTAGACCTAAATAATTGTTATTTGGTGCCAGCGTTGAGCATGAACATTATATCTGGATCTTGTTTGATGCGAGACGGTTATTCATTTAAATCAGAGAATAATGGTTGTTCTATTTATATGAGTAATATCTTTTATGGTCATGCACCCTTGAAGAATGGTCTATTTTTATTAAATCTCGATAGTAGTGATACACATATTCATAATGTTGAAACCAAAAGATGCAGAGTTGATAATGATAGTGCAACTTATTTGTGGCACTGCCGTTTAGGTCATATTGGTGTAAAGCGCATGAAGAAACTCCATACTGATGGACTTTTGGAATCACTTGATTATGAATCACTTGGTACTTGGGAACCGTGCCTCATGGGCAAGATGACTAAAACGCCGTTCTCCGGAACTATGGAGCGAGCAACTGATTTGTTGGAAATCATACATACTGTTGTATGTGGTCCAATGAATATTGAGGCTCGCGGCGGGTATCGTTATTTTCTCACCTTCACAGATGATTTGAGCAGATATGGGTATATCTACTTGATGAAACACAAGTCTGAAACATTTGAAAAGTTCAAAGAATTTCAGAGTGAAGTGGAAAATCATCATAACAAGAAAATAAAATATCTACGATCTGATCATGGAGGAGAATATTTGAGTTACGAGTTTGGTTTACATTTGAAACAATGTGGAATAGTTTCGCAACTCACGTCACCCGGAACACCACAACGAAATGGTGTGTCCGAACGTCGTAATCGTACTTTACTGGATATGCTGCGATCTATGATGTCTCTTACTGATTTACCGCTATCGTTTTGGGGTTATGCTTTAGAGACGGTCGCATTCACGTTTAATAGGGTACCATCAAAATCCGTTGAGACGACGCCTTATGAACTATGGTTTGGCAAGAAACCAAAGTTGTCGTTTCTTAAAGTTTGGGGCTGCGATGCTTATGTGAAGAAACTTCAACCAGATAAGCTCGAACCCAAATCGGAGAAATGTGTCTTCATAGGATACCCAAAAGAGACTATTGGGTACACCTTCTATCACAGATCTGAGGGCAAGATTTTCGTTGCTAAATTCGGATCCTTTCTAGAGAAGGAGTTTCTCTCGAAAGAAGTGAGTGGGAGGAAAGTAGAACTTGATGAGGTAACTGTACCTGCTCCCTTATTGGAAAGTAGTTCATCACAAGAACCGGTTCTTGTGACAACTACACCAATTAGTGAGGAAGCTAATGATATTGATCATGAAACTTCAGATCAAGTTTCTACTGAACCTCGTAGGTCTACCAGAGTAAGATCCGCACCAGAGTGGTACGGTAATCCTATTCTGGAAGTCATGTTACTTGACCATGGCGAACCTACGAACTATGAGGAAGCGATGATGAGCCTAGATCCCGCAAAATGGCTTGAAGCCATGAAATCTGAGATAGGATCCATGTATGAGAACAAAATATGGACTTTGTTTGACTTACCCGATGATCGGCAATCCATTGAGAATAAATAGATCTTCAAGAAGAAGACTGACACTGATGGTAATGTAACTGTCTACAAAGCTCGACTTGTTGCAAAAGGTTTTCGACAAGTTCAAGGGGTTGACTATGATGAGACTTTCTCACCCGTAGCGATGCTTAAGTCTGTCTGAATCATGTTAGCAATTGTCGCATTTTATGATTATGAAATTTGGCAAATGGATGTCAAAACTGCATTCCTGAATGGATTTCTGGAAGAAGAGTTGGATATGATGCAACCGGAAGGTTTTGTCGATCCAAAAGGAGCTAACAAAGTGTGCAAGCTCCAGCGATCCATTTATGGACTGGTGCAAGCATCTCGGAGTTGGAATAAATGCTTTGATAGTGTGATCAAAGCATATGGTTTTATACAGACTTTTGGAGAAGCCTGTATTTACAAGAAAGTGAGTGGGAGCTCTGTAGCATTTCTGATATTATATGTAGATGACATATTATTAATTGGAAATGATATAGAATTTCTGGATAGCATAAAGGGATACTTGAATAAAAGTTTTTCAATGAAAGACCTCGGTGAAGGTGCTTACATATTGGGAATCAAGATCTATAGAGATAGATCAAGATGCTTAATTGGACTTTCACAAAGCACATACCTTGATAAAGTTTTGAAAAAATTCAAAATGGATCAGGCAAAGAAAGGGTTCTTTCCTGTATTACAAGGTGTGAAGTTGAGTCAGACTCAATGCCCGACCACCGCAGAAGATAGAGAGAAAATGAAAGATGTTCCTTATGCTTCAGCCATAGGCTCTATCATGTATGCAATGTTGTGTACCAGACCTGACGTTTGCTTAGCAATAAGCTTGGTAGGTAGGTACCAAAGTAATCCAGGAGTGGATCACTGGACAGCGGTCAAGAACATCCTGAAATACCTGAAAAGGACTAAGGATATGTTTCTCGTTTATGGAGGTGACAAAGAGCTAGTTGTAAATGGTTATGTCGATGCAAGCTTTGACACTGATCCAGACGATTCTAAATCGCAAACCGGATACGTGTTTTTATTAAACGGTGGAGCTGTAAGTTGGTGCAGTTCTAAACAAAGCGTCGTGGCGGGATCTACATGTGAAGCGGAGTACATAGCTGCTTCGGAAGCAGCAAATGAAGGAGTCTAGATGAAGGAGTTCATTTCCGATCTAGGAGTCATACCTAGTGCATCAGGACCAATGAAGATCTTTTGTGACAATACTGGTGCAATTGCCTTGGCAAAGGAATCCAGATTTCACAAGAGGACCAAGCACATCAAGAGACGCTTCAATTCCATCCGGGACCAAGTCCAGGTGGGAGACGTAGAGATTTGCAAGATACATACGAATCTGAATATTGCAGACCCGTTGACTAAGCCTCTTCCACGAGCAAAACATGATCAGCACCAAGACTCCATGGGTGTTAGAATCATCACTGTGTAATCTAGATTATTGACTCTAGTGCAAGTGGGAGACTGAAGAAAATATGCCCTAGAGGCAATAATAAAGTTATTATTTATTTCCTCATATCATGATAAATGTTTATTATTCATGCTAGAATTGTATTAACCGGAAACATAATACATGTGTGAATACATAGACAAACTTAATGTCACTAGTATGCCCCTACTTGAGTAGCTCATTAATCAATGATGGTTATGTTTCCTAACCATAGACATGTGTTGTCATTTGATTAACGGGATCACATCATTAGGAGAATGATATGATTGACTTGACCCATTCCGTTAGCCTAGCACTTGATCATTTAGTATGTTGCTATTGCTTTCTTCATGACTTATACAAAGTTCCTACAACTATGAGATTATGCAACTCCCGTTTACCGGAGGAACACATTGTGTGCTACCCAACGTCACAACGTAACTGGGTGATTATAAAGGAGCTCTACAGGTGTCTCCGAAGGTACATGTTGAGTTGGCGTATTTCGAGATTAGGATTTGTCACTCCGATTATCGGAGAGGTATCTCTGGGCCCTCTCGGTAATGCACATCACTATAAGCCTTGCAAGCAATGAAGCTAATGAGTTAGTTACAAAATGATGCATTACGTAACGAGTAAAGAGACTTGCCGGTAACGAGATTGAACTAGGTATTGGATTCGAATCTCGGGCAAGTAACATACCGATGACAAAGGGAACAACGTATGTTGTTATGCGATTTGACCGATAAAGATCTTCATAGAATATGTAGGAACCAATATGAGCATCCAGGTTCCGCTATTGGTTATTGACCGGAAACAGTTCTAGGTCATGTCTACATAGTTCTCGAACCCGTAGGGTCCGCACGCTTAACGTTACGATGACAGTTTTATTATGAGTTTATAAGTTTTGATGTTCCGAAGGTTGTTCGGAGTCCCGGATGTGATCACGGACATGACGAGGAGTCTCGAAATGGTCGAGACATAAAGATTGATATATTGGAAGCCTATATTTGGATATCGGAAACGTTCCGGGTGAAATCGGGATTTTACCGGAGTACCGGGGGGTTACCGGAACCCCCCGGGGGTTAATGGGCCTACATGGGCCATGAGGGAGAAGAGGAGGGCCGGCAAGGGCAGGCTGCGCGCCCCCTCCCCCCAAGTCCGAATAGGACAAGGAAGGGGGGCGGCGCCCCCCTTTCCTCTTTCCCCTCCCCCTTTCCTTCTCCACCAAGGCAAGAGGGGGGAGTCCTACTCCCGGTGGGAGTAGGACTCCTCCAGGCGCACCCCTAGGGGGGCGGCCGCACCTCCCCCCTCCCTCCTTTATATACAGGGGCAGGGGGGCACCTCTAGACACACAAGTTGACCATCGTGATCGTTCCTTAGCCGTGTGCGGTGCCCCCCTCCACCATATTCCACCTCGGTCATATCGTTGTGGTGCTTAGGCGAAGCCCTACGTCGGTAGAACATCATTATCTTCACCATGCTGTCGTGCTGACGGAACTCATCCCCGACACCCTGCTGGATCGGAGTCCGGGGATCGTCATCGAGCTGAACGTGTGCTGAACTCGGAGGTGCCGTACATTCGGTGCTTGGATCGGTCGGATCGTGAAGACGTATGACTACATCAACCGCGTTGTCATAACGCTTCCGCTTACGGTCTACGAGGGTACGTGGACAACACTCTCCCCTCTTGTTGCTATGCATCACCATGATCTTGCGTGTGCGTAGGAAAATTTTGAAATTACTACGTTCCCCAACACTATGACGCTTCGACAAATCAGAAAGTCATCGGTGGCCAAATTGTTGTCAACCGAACATAGAACGGGAGGAGAACTCGCCCCACAAGCCAGAGATTTTGGACGCGCGAGGCTACCATGGTTCATGGACCCCGTCATTGGAGGCTAGTTCTAGGGGTACTGAGTGTGTCCGGGATTATCGAGTCCTCGGGCTGCCGGTCTAACCCTTATGGGTCGGACAGGTGGGCCGCTCGATAAGCTATTGAAGGCCAAGCTATAAGGTGACGCAGTGTGTAGGAAGGAAACTTCCGAAGCCTTTGTGTGTGCTCCAAGTCAAAATGGAAGAATCGACATGTTCATTCCCTGATGGTAACTGACCGTGTGTAACCCTGGGTACCCCTGGTGTATATATAAACTAGAGGGTTTAGTCTGCAGAGGCTAGAAGAACCATCATCCTACTCATCTAGGGTTTAGTTCATCTGATCTCATGGTAGATCAACTTTGTAACCATCATACACACATCAATATAATCAGGTAGGACATAGGGTTTTACCTCTTCGAGAGGGCCCAAACCTGGGTAAATATTGTCCCTGTGTTCCCTGTTCCCCGTCGATCCAAGATCCACAGCTCGGCACCCCTACCTAAGATCCGCCGGTTTTGACACCGACACCTGACTTGGATAAGATTCATCTCTTTAGACGTACGGAGGCCATCAAGGAGGGCCTTGTATGCAGCTGCATTGTTAGTACAAGGAAACATAATCCTTAACATAAAAAAATTTGTCACCTCGAGGGGAAGATAAGATAACTCCAGCCCCGAGCCTTCCAATTGTGTGTAACCATCAAAATGAATTATCCAATAAGTTATGTCTGGCTTCTCCTTGGGAACTTGAAGTTCATTCCAATCGTTGATGAAATCCACCAATGCTTGAGACTTGATGGATATTCGGGGCACATATTTCAGATGATGCGGCCCAAGCTCAATTGCCCACTTAGCAACCCGACTTGTGGCTTCCCTGTTCTAGATGATATCTCCCAAAGGGGCGGAGCTTACCACAGTGGTGGGGTGTTCCTGGAAATAGTGTCTCAACTTGTGACTAGCCATGAAGACACCAAACACTAGTTTCTGCCAATGTGGATATCTCTGCTTGGACTCGGTCACACTTCACTGATATAATAGACTGGCCTCTAGATGATATATTCCTTCCCCGCCTCCTTGCGCTCCACAACAACTGTAACACTCACCGCTTTGTTATTGGTAGCAATGTGGAGGAGCATAGGCTCTTTATCAATAGGAGAAACAAGGACGGGCCGCTCAGCTAACTCCTTCTTGAGAGCTTCAAAACCTTTATCTGCAGTGTTGCTCCAGACGAAGTGGTCAGCCTTTTTCGTGGACTGTAGGTATGAAGAACAGACTCGATCTAAACTACGAAAAACTATAAAATATCAGCGAGCAACCTGGAAATCCGATACCACTTGATAGAGGCTAAGGTGTCTTGTCTTTTAATGAGATGGTGATTATCGTTTCGGAAGAGTAGACTTTGACAATCCGACTACGAACGTGCGAGGGACATCGTGACTTAGCAATCGCTAAACCAACTCCGAGAGTTTATTGACCACCCCGGAGCATGATCAACCTGACCACGAAGGTCTATTTCCTGCAAGCAAATGAAGAACAAGCAAGAAACTAAGATTGCAATCTGGATATTGCGAATATAAGATGAAAGCTTTATTGATCAAGGTGGGGTTCTGTGACGTCTTGGTCTAGTCATTGAACACAAACGAAGTACGCAAAGTTGCAGCTATAGAGAACTTTTAATCTAAACAAAACCCAAAGACTAAACGATGCCCTAAGGGATGTATATATGAAGGAAGTGGGGGGAGTTTCATGGCCCTTGGAGGAGGGGTCTGAAACCAACCCTAACTCTTGTTTCCCCATACATACAAACTCTCAAAATAGCCTATAATCAAGTATTTCAAAATTACATGGGCCTGGTCCAATAATAAGGTGACACAACACCTAGGATAGCCTCTGGACGAAATTTATGAAGTGGCATCTTTTATATTGTGTCCAAGGCTTTATGCGCTCATTATGGTGGCTTCGAAGTCCTAAAATCATCACTTGTAACTATGTGCTTGTTCCCCTTGCGCATTCCATCATCTTCGTGCTTGAACTTGCTCCAAGATTCATCTTTCTTGTCCGACCTAGGCCCTTCATTTGTAAGCAAAACAAATTTATCCAATTTAGGCAGCATCATATTCTCATGAACATTAGAATCGTTACCAAGAAACGAAAGTACCTGGTAATTCAATTGGCGTGCGCGAGCTCTAGCAATTGGTCGAGTATGTATAGCGGCAGGGGTTATGGGTGTAACAATGGTATGGATGTCCTCATCATCATGGAATCCGGGGACATCGTCGCGGGAATAGCTCTCCGGTTGAGGAGGAGGGCAACTGACTGTCTCGATCAAGCGCCTCCAGTTCTGTTCGAAATGTTAAAAGATTCGATCAAAAAAAATGGACATAACATCTAGACTATGAAAATGTAGCTGAGCTTACCCATTCAATGGGATTATAACTCGATTAGCCGTCCCTGGTCCTCACGCAAGCAAAATCTTCCTTTTCTCCTTTAAAGAGATCGGCCAGTATGTCTGCCATTGCTGCCTGGTTGGCATTCCCTTTCCATTTGTAACGGGTCGCATCATTTGTCCCATTGTAACGCCATAAGGGGTGCATCCTATGCTGAAGAGGTTGGACACATTGATTAATGGTATCGGCTATCGTGTCAATGATGGTTAACTTACTATGAGCTAACAACCTCACCTAAGTGGCCAGACGCTTTACTTTGGTGCTTTCCTCTTGGGAATGGCTTTTCAGTCACCAGTTAAATCATTTCTTGAATGGATCGTCTCAGTATTCGGGCAGACCCATCCGAGATGGATCAAATATGGGGACGTCTTCAACATAAAACCATTCTCAGGTCCACTCTTCGAAATCCTTCTTTGGGATCCCAGTAGGGTACCCCGTCCCGGCTATGCGCCATACTTTGGCTCCACCAACTTCAAAGGTTGTCCCTCCCTGGGTACGGGGGACAAGGCAGAAATATTTTTTCCATAATTTGAAATGGGCCTCGCAGTCGAGAAACATCTCGCAGAGGGTGACGTAGCCCGAGGTGTCATTTGCCCTAAACAGGAAAGTTGATATTGTGGGCCCTATGACGCTTTGACAAATCAGAAAGTCATCGGTGGCTGAATTGTTGTCAACCGAACATAGAAGGGGAGGAGAACTCGCCCCGAAAGCCAGAGATTTTGAGCACGCGAGGCTACCAAGGTTCATGGAGCCTGGCATTGGAGGCTAGTTCGGGGGCTACTGAGGGTATCCGGGATTATGAAGTCCTCGGGCTGCCGGTCTAACCCTTATGGGTCGAACAGGTGGGTTGTTCGATAAGCTATTGAAGGCCAAGCTATAAGGTGACGTCGTGTGTAGGAAGGAAACTTCCGAAGCCTTTGTGTGTGCTCCAAGTCAAAATGGAAGAACCGACATGTTTATTCCCTGATGGTAACTGACCATGTGTAACCCTGGGTACCCCTGGTGTATATATAAACAAGAGGGTTTAGTCTGGAGAGGCTAGAAGAACAATCATCCTACTCATCTAGGGTTTAGTTCATCTGATCTCGTGGTAGAATGACTTTGTAACCATCATACACACATCAATATAATCAGGCAGGACGTAGGGTTTTACCTCTTCGAGAGGGCTCGAACCTGGGTAAATATTGTCCATGTGTTCCCTTATCCCAGTCAATCCAAGATCCACAGCTCGGCACCCCTACCCAAGATCCGCCGGTTTTGACACCGACACCTGACTCGGCTAAGATTCATCTCTTTAGACATAAGAAGGCCATGAAGGAGGGCCTCGTATTCAGCTGCATTGTTAGTACAAGGAAACATAATCCTTAGAACATAACAAAATTCGTCACCTCGAGGGGAAGAGAAGATAACTCCAGCCCCCGAGCCTTCCAATTCTGTAACCATCAAAGTGAATTGTCCAATAAGTTATGTCTGGCTTCTCCTCTGGAACTTGAAGTTTAGTCCAATCGTTGATGAAATCCACCTATGCTTGAGGCTTGATGGCTATTTGGGGCACATATTTGAGATTATGCGGCCCAAGCTCAACTGCCTGCTACGTCTTGAGCTTGCGTTGGTTTTCCTCGAAGAGGAGAGGGTGATGCAGAAAATGTAGCGTAAGTATTTCCCTCAGTTTGGATAACCAAGGTATCAATCCAGTAGGAGGCTCCTCAAAAGTCCCACGCACCTACACAAACAAACAAAGAACTCGCAACCAACGCAATAAAGGGGTTGTCAATCCCTTCACGGCCACTTGCGAAAGTGAGATCTAATAAAGATAGTATAATAAGATAAATATATTTTTGGGATTTTATAATATAGATGCAAAAAGTAAAGACGCAAATAAAAGTAGATTGAAAGCAAATATGATAAGAGATGGACCCCGGGGCCATAGGTTTCACTAGAGGCTTCTCTCAAGATAGCATAAGTATTACGGTGGGTGAAAAAATTACTGTCCAGCAATTGATATAAAAGCGCATAGTTATGAGATTATCTAGGCATGATCATGTATATAGGCATCACGTCCATAACAAGTAGACTGACTCCTGCCTGCATCTACTACTATTACTCCAGACATCGACCGACTCCTGCCTGCATCTAGAGTATTAAGTTCACAAGAACAGAGTAACGCATTAAGCAAGATGACATGATGTAGAGGGATAAACTCATGCAATATGATATAAACCCCATCTTGTTAACCTTGATGGCAACAATACAATACGTGCCTTGAAACCCTTTCTGCCACTGGGTAAGGACACCGCAAGATTGAACCCAAAGCTAAGCACTTCTCCCATGGCAAGAAAGACCAATCTAGTAGGCCAAACCAAACTGATAATTCGAAGAGACTTGCAAAGATAACTCAATCATACATAAAAGAATTCAGAGAAGATTCAAATATTATTCATAGATAAACTTGATCATAAACCCACAATTCATCGAATCTCGACAAACACACCACAAAAAGAGTTTACATTGAATAGATCTCCACAAGAGAGGGGGAGAACATTGTATTGAGATCCAAAAAGAGAGAAGAAGCCATCTAGCTAATAACTATGCACCCGTAGGTCTGTGGTAAACTACTCACAACTCATCGGAGGCGCAAGGATGTTGATGTAGAAGCCCTCCATGGTCGATTCCCCCTCCGGCAGAGTGCCGACGAAGGCTCCAAGATGAGATCTCGCGGATACAGAAGGTTACGGCGGTGGAAATTGTGTTTCGTGGTGCTCCTGGATGTTTTCGGGGTACGTAAGTATATATAGGAGGAAGAAGTATATTGGTGGCCGCCCGAGGGACCCACGAGATAGGGGGCGCGCCCTACGGGGGGCGCGGCCTCCTATCTCATGGCCTCCTCGGAAGCTTCTTGACTTGCACTCCAAGCTCTCTGGATCACTTTCGTTCCAAAAATCACGCTCCCGAAGGTTTCATTCCGTTTGGACTCTGTTTGATATTCCTTTTCTTCGAAATACTGAAATAGGCAAAAAACAGCAATATGGGCTGGGCCTCCGGTTAGTAGGTTAGTCCCAAAAATGATACAAATATGTAAAATAAAGCCCATAAACATCCAAAAGGGGTAATATAATAGCATGGAACAATCAAAAATTATATATACGTTGGAGACGTATCAAGCATCCCCAAGCTTAATTCCTGCTCGTCCTCGAGTAGGTAAATGATAAAAAGGAAATTTTTGATGTGGAATGCTACCTAGCATAATTCTCAATGTAATTTTCTTTATTGTGGCATGAATGTTCAGATCCAAATGATACAAAATAAAAGTTCATATTGACATAAGAAATAGTAATACTTCAAGCATACTAATCAAAGTAATCATGTCTTCTCAAAATATCATGGCTAAAGAAAGTTATCCCTACAAAATCATATAGTCTAGCTGTTGCTCTATCTTCATCACACAAAGTATTTAATCATGCACAACCCCGATGACAAGCCAAGCAATTGTTTCACACTTTAGTAAACTCAAACTTTTTCAACTTTCACGCAATACATGAGCGTGAGCCATGGACATAGCACTATATGTGGAATAGAATGGTGGTTTGTGGAGAAGACAAAAAAAGGAGAAGATAGTCTCACATCAACTAGGCGTATCAACGGGCTATGGAGATGCCCATTAATAGATATCAATGTGAGTGAGTAGGGATTGCCATGCAATGGATGCACTAGAGCTATAAATTTATGAAAGCTCAACAAAAGAAACTAAGTGGGTGTGCATCCAACTCGCTTGCTCATGAAGACCTAGGGCACTTTGAGGAAGCCCAACATTGGAATATACAAGCCAAGTTCTATAATGAAAAATTCCCACTGGTATATGAAAGTGACAACATATGAGACTCTCTATCATGAAGATCATGGTGCTATTTTGAAGCACAAGTGTGGAAAAAGAGATAGTAGCATTGTCCTTTCTCTCTTTTTCTCTCATTTTATTTTTTTTCTCTTTTTTTTCTTTTTTTTTCTTTGGCCTTTTTTTCTTTTTGGCCTTTCTCTTTTTTTTCTTTTTTTTTCTTTTTGTAAAGTCCGAAGTCTCATCCCGACTTGTGGGGGAATCATAGTCTTTATCATCCTTTCCTCACTAGGACAATGCTCTAATAATGAAGATCATCACACTTTTATGGATTTACAAATCAAAGCTAGAACAAGATATGACTCTATATGAATGCCTCCGGCGGTGTACCGGTATATGCAATGAATCAAGAGCGACATGTATGAAAATTATGTAAGTGGCCCTGCCACAAATACAATGTCAACTACATGATCATGCAAAGTGCAATATGACAAAAGTAATGTGTGTCATATGAAGGGAACGGTGGAAAGTTGCATGGCAATATATCTCGGAATGGCTATGGAAATGCCATAACAGGTAGGTATGGTGGCTGTTTTGAGAAAGGAGTATGGTGGGTGTATGGTACCGACGAAAGTTGCACGGTACAAGAGAGGCTAGCAATGGTGGAAGGGTGAAAGGGTGCGTATAATCCATGGACTCAACATTAATCAAAAGAACTCATGTACTTGTTGCAAAAATCTAGAAGTCATCAAAAACCAAAGCACTACGCGCATGCTCCTAGGGGGATAGATTGGTAGGAAAAGACCATCGCTCGTCCCCGACCGCCACTCATAAGGAAGACACTCAATAAATAAAATTGTGCTCCAACTTCATCACAAAGCAGTTCACCATACGTGCATGCTACGGGAATCACAACCCTCAACACAAGTACTTTTCATAATCACCTCAACTAGCATGACTTTAATATCACTACCTCCATATCTCAAAACAATTATCAAGCATCATATTGATCATAGCATCCAATTCTTTTTCTATGATAGTTTTTATTATACCCAACTTGGATGCTCATCATTCTAGGACCAACTTTATGATAATAGCAAATATCATGCTATTCTAAGAGACTCTCAAAATAATATAAGTGAAGCATGAGAGACTAGCAATTTCTTCAAAATTAAGACACCACTGTGCTCTAAAAGATATAAGTGAAGCACTAGAGCAAAAACTATCAAGCTCAAAAGATATAAGTGAAGCACATAGAGTATTCTAGCAAATTCTAATCAAATAGGCTTCTCCCAAAAGGTGTGTACAGCAAGGATGATTGTGGTAAACTAAAAGGCAAAGACTAATATAATACACGGTGCTCCAAGAAAAACACATAACATGTAGCGAATAAAAATATAGCTCCAAGTAAAGTTACCAATGAACGAAGACGAAAGAGGGGATGCCTTCCCGGGGCATCCCCAAGCTTAGGCTTTTGTCTATTCTTGAATATCTTGGGGTGCCTTGGGCATCCCCAAGCTTAGGCTCTTGCCACCCTTTATTCCATAGTCCATAAAAGCTTTACCCAAAACTTGAAAATTGGTATGTCTTGACTTGAGCGAAGACCTCCCCGGCAACGGCGCCAGAAATCCTTCTTGCTACGTCTCGAGCTTGCGTTGGTTTTCCTCGAAGAGGAGAGGGTGATGCAGCAAGTGTAGCGTAAGTATTTCCCTCAGTTTTGAGAACCAAGGTATCAATCCAGTAGGAGGCTCCTCAAAAGTCCCACGCACCTACACAAGCAAACTGAGAACTCGCTCGCAACCAACACAATAAAGGGGTTGTCAATCCCTTCACGACCACTTGCGAAAGTGAGATCTAATAAAGATAGTATGATAAGATAAATATATTTTTGGTATTTTATAATATAGATGCAAAAAGTAAAGATGCAAATAAAAGTAGATTGAAAGAAAATATGATAAGACATAGACCCGGGGGCCATAGGTTTCACTAGAGGCTTCTCTCAAGATAGCATAAGTATTATGGTGGGTGAACAAATTACTGTCAAGCAATTGATAGAAAAGCGCATAGTTATGAGATTATCTAGGCATGATCATGTATATAGGCATCACGTCCATAACAAGTAGACCGACTCCTGCCTGCATCTACTGCTATTACTCCACACATCGACCGACTCCTGCCTGCATCTAGAGTATTAAGTTCATAAGAACAGAGTAACACATTAAGTAAGATGACATGATGTAGAGGGATAAACTCATGCAATATGATATAAAACCCATCTTGTTATCCTCGATGGCAACAATACAATACGTGCCTTGCAACCCTTTTTGTCACTGGGTAAGGACACCACAAGATTGAACCCATAGCTAAGCACTTCTCCCATGGCAAGAAAGACCAATCTAGTAGGCCAAACCAAACTGATAATTCGAAGAGACTTGCAAAGATAACTCAATCATACATAAAAGAATTCAGAGAAGATTCAAATATTATTAATAGATAAACTTGATCATAAACCCACAATTCATCGGATCTCGACAAACACACCGCAAAAAGAGTTTACATCGAATAGATCTCCACAAGAGAGGGGGAGAACACTATATTGAGATCCAAAAAGAGAGAAGAAGCCATCCAGCTAATAACTATGGACCCGTAGGTCTGTGGTAAACTACTCACAACTCATCGGAGGAGCAAGGATGTTGATGTAGAAGCCCTCTGTGGTCGACTCCCCTTCCGGCAGAGTGCCGGCGAAGGCTCCAAGATGAGATCTCGCGGATACAGAAGGTTACGGCGGTGGAAATTGTGTTTCGTGGTGCTCCTGGATGTTTTCGGGGTACGTAGGTATATATAGGAGGAAGAAGTGCGTTGATGGCCGCCCGAGGGGCCCACGAGACAGGGGGCACGCCCTACAGGGGGGCGGCCTCCTATCTCGTGGCCTCCTCGATAGCTTCTTGACTTGCACTCCAAGCTCTCCGGATCACGTTCGTTCCAAAAATCACGCTCCCGAAGGTTTCATTCCATTTGGACTCCGTTTGATATTCATTTTCTTCGAAATACTAAAATAGGAAAAAAAATAGCAATATGGGCTGGCCCTCCAGTTAGTAGGTTAGTCCCAAAAATGATATAATTGTGTAAAATAAAGCCCATAAACATCCAAAGGGGGTAATATAATAGCATGGAACAATCAAAAATTATAGATACATTGGAGACGTATCACTACCCACTTAGCAACCCGACCTGTGGCTTCCCTATTCTGGATGATATCTCCCGAAGGGGCGGAGCTTACCACAGTGATGGGGTGTTCCTAGAAATAGTGTTTCAACTTGTGACTAGTCATGAAGACACCAAACACCAGTTTCTGCCAATGTGGATATCTCTGCTTGGACTCGGTCACACTTCGCTGATATGATAGTCTGGCCTCTGGACGGTATATTCCTTCCCCGCCTCCTTGCGCTTCACGACAACTGCAACACTCACCGCTTTGTTATTGGCAGCAATGTATAGGAGCATGGGCTCTTTATCAATAGGACAAACAAGGATGGGCCGCTCAGCTAACTCCTTCTTGAGAGCTTCAAAAGCTTTATCTGCAGCGTTGCTCCAGACGAAGTGGTTAGTCTTTTTCAGCCGACTTAGCAAGGGAGGTCACTGCGTTGATTTTCTCTGGATTTCCTTCAATTCCTCACCCATACACTAGAAAACATAGCAATATTCCTACATGAATGCCAAAAACACACTTGGCTGGGTTAATCCTCATCTTATAAGTCCGGAGACTATTAAAGTTTCCTTGAGGTCATCCAACAGTGTTTCTTTCTTCTGGGACTTGACCACAATATCATCAACATAAGCATTAGCATTACGCTCGATCTGATTGTGAAAACAATTCTGGACACAGCATTGATAAGTAACACCCGCGCTTTTAAGCCCGAAAGGAATAGAGACATAATAGGAAGCCCGAAAAGGTGTGATGAAGGTCGTCTTCTTCTCGTCCTCAACAACCATCTTTATCTGATGACAGCCGAAATCCAGGAAACATAAACTCTCACACCCAGTTGTGGAATCGATGATCTGATCAATACGGGGGAGGGCAAACGGGTCTTTGGGACAAGCCTTGTTAAGATCTATGTAATCAGCACACATACGCCAAATGTCATTTTTCTTTAGAACAAGCACTGGATTGGCCAGCCACTCTGGACGAAATACTTCCACAATGAACTCGGCAGCTAGGAGCCGGGCGACTTCTTCCCCGGTAGCCTTGCGTCTCTCCTCGTTAAAAATACAGAGGTATTGTCGGACTGGTTTCATCTTAGGATCAACATTAAGGTGGTGCTCAGCGAATTCTCTCGGTACACCAAGCATGTTAGAAGGTTTCCATGCAAAGATGTCCCAATTCTCATGGATGAACTCGATGAGCGCGCTTACCTATTTGGGATCCATGCCAGTACCAATAGTGAACTTTTGGGATGAGTCACCAGGGGTGAAGTCAACCTGTTTCGTGTCCTCAACCGACTTAAACTTGAGCGAGGGGTCAGACTTTGTGGTGGGTTTCTTCAGGGGCGTCATGTCAGCCTGGTCAACATTGGATGTGTAAAACTTCAACTCCTCTATTGCACAGGATGACTCATCATAAGCTGCATCCCCTTCACTCCCACGAGCAATTTTCATGTCGCCATGGACCGTGATGGTACCCTTCGGCTTGGGCATCTTGAGCTTGAGATATATGTAGCAAGACTGAGCCATAAAACGAGCATAAGCCGACCGCCCAAAAAAGCATGATATGGGCTTCTGATCTTGACTACCTCGAACGTCAAAAACTCCGATCTGTAGTTATACTCATCCCCAAACGCACCTTCCATCTTAATCCGCCTAATAGGATAAGCAAACTTTCCAGAAACGATCCCGTGAAAAATGGTCGAAGATGGTAGGAGTTGTTTCTCTGGCAAACTCATGCGTCTGAACGTATTATAATTTAAAATATTGATGTTGCTTCCTCCATCCATGAGTACTTCAGTAAGCTTGTAACCATCAACTTGAGGTGCCATCACCAGAGCAAGATAACCCGGATTCTCGACTCGAGGCGGGTGAACTTCTCTACTCTAGATGACCGGCTGCTCTGACCAGTTTAAGTACCGAGGGACCGCCAGCTCAACCATATTGACGACACATAGCTGCAGCTTGTGGTCACGCTTACAAGTGCTAGTGGTGAACACGTGATATTAACCACTGTTCAACTCCTTTGGATTACTCTGAAAACCTGTCTGATTGCCCTGCTGGTGGTTGCCTTGGTCGGAACGCTGATGTCTAGCCCCACCATTACCAGATCCTTGATATTCAGGCCCAGAGCCGCCCGAGCCCTAAAAGCCGAGGTTATGGTAATTACTAGACGAGCCGGCTCCTGGGAAACCTGAGCCGCCCACCCCTAGTTGACCCGGGTTTCCACCACCACCACCTTGATGGTTTTGGTAGACTTGATTGCAGTAAGCTTGCATGATATGACAGTTCGCATAGGAGTGATTTGCCGGCTTATCCTGAGTACTGTGCTTGGGACACGGACCTTTGAGAGCTTCCTCAAAATTGCAAGCTTTATTGAATGGCTTCCCAGAATTATTCCACCTCTGGACCTTGAAGCCAGTGTTGGTATTGGCAACAAAATCTGAACCACCCTCCGGGTGCTTGCACTTGCCACCATTGCACTGATTGCCATAGTTCCGATTATGCCCGGAGTTGTTCTGTTGATGTCCTTTGCTACCACCATTTTTCTTGCCCTTGCCAACTTTTTCCTCATCCTATGTAGGATTCTTCGCGATATCTGACTCTGCGTATCTGGTAAGGACATCCATGAGACCTCCCATGTCCTGAATTGTCCGCTTGAGACACCCAAACTTCTAAACCAAAGGATCAAAATGGCAGTTTTTCTCTAAAGTCAAGACAACATGGGCGGCTGATATGCCATCAGAGGAGTGGATAATATCCGTGACCCGGCGGGACCAATGATGGGCCAAACCGCCCTCATGCTAAACACGGTGCTGTAAATCAAGAATTGTCATTGGGCGCTTGCAGGTTCTTTGGAAGTGTTTGATTAAATGCTCCTTCAGCTCTATCCAAGTATTGAAAGAATTAGGGGGCAAGTTATTCAACCAAGTACGAGCCAGTCCCTCCAGCATCATAGTCAAATACTTGGCACAAACCGCGTCGCTAACATCCAGCATATCCATGGTGATCTCGTAACTCTCAATCCAAGCCGCTGGCTCAAGATCAGGCGTGTAATCGGAAACCTTACGAGGGCCTTTGAAATCCCTAGGCATACGCTTGTTGTGCAGAGCCGGTACTAGGCATGGGATCCCTATAGTTCTGGTGCTTGAACCAAAACCTTGCAAAGCCAAGGGGGTCATAGGAGTTGATTGATGAGACACTGCATTAGCCGCTTCTGCCTCCTGCCGCGCCGAGCTGTGTCGACAATCTCCTGGACGTCTAAATCTCCGTGTCAAGGTAGGTCACGCTGCTGCTCACGTCTCTGATGAGCGCTGCTGGAGAAAGCTGGTGACTCCTGCTGTGACTTGGATGTGGGGTAGAGTGGAAGCATTGTTGACTGTAAGAGTAGTTTGCTTGCTGAGCGACTTTAGTTTTTAACATCTCGATGGCGTGCAAGGCATCCCTTTCAACTGGGGCATTCCTCGTGATTGGAAGTGCAGCAAGGTTGGTAGCTACTGCCAACAAGTTGTCAATGGGATTGGAGAAGTGACCCGCCGGTGTTACAAAACAATCAGGAGTCTTTCGAACAAGCGGCGGGTGTTGGGCCGGCTCAAGCTGACGTTGTTGAACCGGCTGACGAGGCTAAGCCAAAGACGACACCCCGTCTCCCTCTTGAGGCACGGCCTGGTTCAATTGGGGTATAACAGGTGTCGCGGGGGTGCTCGTCCCGGCCCCTGGTGCAGGCGTGTTGAACAGACGTGCGGGCTCAAAGTTGATGGGCGGGCGGCTCTCGTGCCTTCTCCTATGAACCATCTCTGACGATTTTTGTCGAAGGCCCATGCACCAAGCTTCTGTCCTTAGGCCCTCTACCTCATTATGAATCTGGGGTTGTAGCTCCGTCATGCGAGCATTCTCAATGTTGATGTCTTCCTGAGCTTTTAGCCATCTGCTCACGAAGTTTAGCTACCTCTGCATTGTGCTCCACTTGGTTCTCCACTGTCAATGGTGACTCCAGGAGTGTTGTTAACGAAGTGACCAACTCAGAGAGGACATGAGCCGGCTGCTAGACTGGGCCATATGCGTTTGGATCAGTTGCTAAAGTGCTGATTCCTTCAATGGTGCATGTCGCATGATATGTCTCCATCCTATCTACTTTTCCAAACTCTTTTGCCCTTGTTTTGGACTCTAATTTGCATGATTTGAATGGAACTAACCCAAACTGATGATGTTTTTAGCAGAATTGCCATGGCGTTATTTTTACGCAGAAATAAAAGTTCACGGATTGACCTAAAATTTTATGGAGAATTTTTTTGGAATATATAAAAAATATTGACGGAAGAATCATCCAGAGGGGGCCACCCAGAGGCCACAAGCCCTGGGGGCACCTGATACGTCTCCAACGTATCTATAATTTTTTATTGTTCCATGTTGTTATATTATCATTCTTGGATGTTTTACAATCATTTTATAGCAACTTTGTATCATTTTTTGGGACGAACCTATTGACATAGTGGCCAGTGCTAGTTGCTGTTTTTTTCTTGTTTTTTACTTCGCATAAAATCAATACCAAACGGAGTCCAAATGCAGCAAAACTTTTTGGAGATATTTTCTGGACCAGAAGACACCTGTTGGGCCAAAGAAGTACCAGAGGGGGGCTCCAAGGGGAGCACAACCCACCAGGGCGTGCTTGGAGTCTAGGCGCGCCCAGGTGGGTTTTGCCCACCTCGGTCCCGGCACCGCCTCTTTGCTCTATAAATACCCCAATATTCCGGAAACCCTAGGGGAGTCGACAAGAATCAATTCCAGCCGCCGCAAGTTCCATAACCACCAGATCCAATCTAGACACCATCGCGGAGGGGTTCATCATCCTCATTGGTGCCTCTCCGATGATGCATGAGTAGTTCATTGTAGACCTATGGGTCCGTAGTTAGTAGCTAGATGGCTTCCTCTCTCTCTTTTGATTGTCGATACAATGGTCTCTTGGAGATCTATTTGATGTAAATCCTTTTGCAGTGTGTTTGTTGGGATCCGATGAACTTTGAGTTTATGATCAGATCTATGTTTTTCCATGAAAGTTATTTGAGTCTTTTGATCTCCTATATGCATGATTACTTATAGCCTCCTATTTCTTCTTTGAATATTTGGTTTAGTTAGGCCAACTAGATTGATTTTTCTTGCCGTGGGAAGAGGTGCTTTGTGATGGGTTCGGTCTTACGGTGCTTGATCCCAGTGACAGAAGGGGAACCGACACATATGTATCGTTGCTATTAAGGATAACAAGATGGGGTCTATTTCTACATAAATAGATCTTGTCTACATCATGTCATCATTCTTATCGCATTACTCCGCTTCTCCATGAACTTAATACACTAGATGCATGCTGGATAGCGGTCGATGTGTGGAATAATAGTAGTAGATGCAGGTAGGAGTCGGTCTAGTAATCTTGGACGTGATGCCTATATAATGATCATTGCCTAGATATCATCATGATTATTTGAAGTTCTATCAATTTCCCAACAATAATTTATTTACCCGTCATATGCTATTTTTCTCGAGAGAAGCCACTAGTGAAATATATGGACCCCAGGTCTCTTCTTAATTATATTTGCCTTCACGATCTATTTTTATTTGCTTTTATTTTCAGATCTATTAATCCAAAAATACAAAAATACATTGCTGCAATTTATTATTATTTATTTTATCTCGCATTCCCGCAAGATCTATTTATCCAATCTACTACAGGTTTACCTATATTTTTACCCGTGAGGGATTGACAACTCGTCTCTTATGTAGGGTTGCAAGTATTTGTTCTTGGTGCGCAGGAGTTGTTTAGGTGGTGTTGTGTGGTTCTCCTACTAGTTCGATAACCTTGGTCTCATCACTGAGGGAAATACATACCGTAGCTGTGCTGGATCATCCCATCCTCTTTGG
Source organism: Triticum aestivum (assembly GCF_018294505.1). Classification (NCBI taxonomy): domain Eukaryota; kingdom Viridiplantae; phylum Streptophyta; class Magnoliopsida; order Poales; family Poaceae; genus Triticum; species Triticum aestivum. The sequence continues at coordinate 388,518,614 of NC_057801.1, forward strand.
GCAAATACCGACATAGTTCAAGCCACATCAAAAGGAATTTCTGGCGCCGTTGCCGGGGAGACATCATCAACATCTACCACGTTCCTAATCACAAATCTTATCTCCTTGAAATTACATTATTTGCCATTGCCTCTTGTTTTCCTCTCCCCCACTTCACAAAAATTTGTCGTTTTATTCGCCCTCTTTTTCGTTTGTCATTTTTCTCGTCAGATCTGTTTTGAGTGCAATCTTGTTGCGTAGTCACAATGACTCAAGAGAACACCAGGTTGTGTGATTTCTCCAATACCAAAAACAACAATTTTATTAGCACTCTGATTGCTCCTCCCGCCATTAGTGCGGAGTCTTGTGATGTTAATGCCGCTTTGTTGAATCTCATTATGAAAGATCAATCTTCCGGTACTCCTAGTGAGGATGTCGTGTCCCATCTTAACACATTCGTGGAATTATGCGATTTGCAAAAGAAAAAATATGTGGACAACGATATTCTGAACTTAAAACTATTGCCATTTTCTTTGCGAGATCGTGCAAAAAATTGGTTTTCTTCTTTGCCTCACAATAGTATCGATTCTTGGGATAAGTCCAAGGATGCTTTTATTACTAAGTATTTTTCGCTCGAGAAAGTTATTTCTCTTAGGACACAACTCATGAATTTTAAAAAACTTGAGCACGAACATGTTGCGCAATCTTGCGAAAGAATGAAATTGATGCTTAGAAATTCTCCTACTCATGGTTTAAATCTTTGGATGATCATACAAAAATTTTATGCGGGATTGAATTTTGTTTCTAGAAATCTTTTAGATTCCACCGCGGGGGATACTTTTATGGAAATTACTTTGGGTGAAGCTACTAAATTGCCTGACAATATTATGGCAAATTATTCACAATGACATACCGAAAGAGCTCCTACTAGAAAGAAAAGTCAATTCGGTAGAAGAAATAAATTCTTTGAGTGAAAAAGTTGACGCTCTTATGAAGTTGGTTGCTAATAAAAATGCTCATATTGATCTTAATGATGTGCCTTTGTCTACTTTGATTGAGCAAAATAGTGATGTCGTAGATGTGAATTTTGTTTCGCGAAATAATTTTAATAACAATGCTTATAGAGGTAATTTTAATCCTAGACATTTTCTAGGAAATTCCTCTAATAATTATGGTAATTCCTATGGTAATCCTTCTTATATTAATAACAGGAACACCTCTAATATTGAGAATAATATTAAAGTATTTATCAATGCTCAAAAGAATTTTAATACTACGATAGAAGAAAGGTTGAGTAAGATTGATGATATGTCTAGAAGCATTGATAGAATTTCTCATGATGTGGAAAATCTCCAGATGAAAATTTTTGTGCCTAAGGTAGAAAAATCAATTAAATCTTTATATGTTTCTATGGATGAAACTAAGAAAATAACCGCCATGCTTGGAGTAGAAGAGAATTATTAGAAAAGGCGTTTTCTTTTTTTGACTGTACATAGTAGGGCAAAGCCCCACTGTCATTTTTATAAATTAAATAGGACAAAAGTCTTACAAGGCTTGAGCTAAGCCAAAAAGAGAAAGGGGCTACATCTAAAAAAAGAAAAGGCATTTTCTAGTAATTACTTTCATAAAATGATGAAGATCTTAAATGATTGGTGTTTCTTCTATTGATTCTTTGTTTAGTAAAATTAAAATTGATGAAAAAGGGACCGCAGAAGAGTCAACTTTAGTTAGAAGGCGTGCCGATAATTTGGAGGGTGAAAATCTTGTTGAGAAAATTGATAAAAGTGGGCTTGAAGAGGTCAAAATTTTAACTAGTGATGTGCCCACTCTTTTGGATTACAAAGACTTTAATTATGATAATTTATCTTTGATTGATTGTAATTCTTTGTTGAAGTCTATGATAAATTCACCCCATGCTTCTGAACAAAATAAAGCTTTTACTAAACATATTGTTGATGCTATGATGAAAGCTTTGGAAGAAAAGTTGGAATCAGATATCTCAATTCCTAGAAAATTACATGATGAATGGGAAACTACTATCAAAGTCAAGATTAAAATTTATGAATTTTTTTCTTTATGTGACTTGGGTGCTAGTGTTTCTACAATTCCGAAATCTTTATGTGATGTGCTTGGTCTTACCGATATTGAAGAATGTTCTTTAAATTTGTACTTGGCGGATTCTACTATTAAAAAGCCTATGGGAAGTATTAAAGATGTTCTTATTCTTGCAAATAGGAATTGCGTGCCCATAGATTTTATTGTTCTTGATATTGATTGCAATCTATCTTGTCCAATTATTCTTGGTAGACCATTTTACGCACTATTGGTCCCGTGATTGATATGAAAGAAGGCAATATTAAATTTCAGTTTCCACTAAGGAAGGGTATGGAACACTTCCCTAGGAGAAGAACTAGGCCACCATATGAATCAGTCATGAGGGCATCTTATGGATCTAGAAATAAAGACAACAATACTTGAATCCTTGCATTATGCCTAGCTAGGGGCGTAAAACGGTAGCGCTTGTTGGGAGACAACCCAATGAATACAATTTATTTTTTTTCCTTTTTCTTTCTGTTCTTGAGTGTTTGCACAATTATGCTACTGTTATGATTGTGTTTTTTGTCTTTTAGTTAGTGTTTGTGCCAAGCAAAGCCTTTGGGATCATGTTGGGTGATAGTTGCTTTGATCTTGTTGGAAAAAGGAAACTTTTGCGTCCAGTAAAATAATTTGTAAAAATCACAGAAGCGTGATAAAATTCTGAATTCTTTACACAAGATTGACATACAAAATGCCCACTTTGTCTTAAGTTTTCAGAATTTTTGGAGTTACAGAAGTATCGAAAGTTTTCATATTGCTACAAATTGTTCTGTTTTTGACATATTCTGTATTCTTTGCGTTATGTGCTTATTTTGATTGATCTATGGACTCTTTTGAGAGGTTTGAGCCATAGCAAAGTTGGAATACAGTAGATATAATTCAAAAATAAAATATGAATGGGTTTGCGATAGTACTTATATAGTGATTTGCTTTCTTATACTAACGGATCTCACGAAGGTTTTGTTGAGTTTTGTGTGATTGAAGTTTCCAAGTTTTGGGTGATATTACGATGGATGAAGGAATAAGGAGTAAGAAGAGCCTAAGCTTGGGAATGCCCATGGCATCCCAATCTATTATCTAAAGAGAAGTAAGCAACTAAGCTTGGGGATGCCCGAGTGGCATCCCCACTTTCTTCTAACGACCATCGTTATTTTACTTGGAGCAAAAAATTTAATCGTCACATATCATGAGTTTTTCTTGGAGCGTATTGTATGATATGAGTCTTTGCTTGTTTTGATTTTTATTTTTAGTCTTGAATCCTTGCTGGACACACCCATTTGAGAGAGCCAAAATTATGCTATGACTTGTTAGAATTGCTCTCTATGCTTCACTTAAATCTTTATGAGCTATGGAATTGCTCTAATGCTTCATTTATTTATTTTTGAGCATGGTGTGCCTTAGTATTTTTGAAGAATGATATCATGCTTCACTTAGATTTATTTGAAAGTTAGTAAAAAATTAAGAAATTCTCTCTTGCTTCACTTAAATTATTTTGAGAGAAGAAAATTTTTATGCTCATGTTCTTCACTTAGATTTGTTTGAGCTATCAAAAGCAACATATGAAATTAGTCCCAAAGTGATAGATATTTAAGAGCTATATAATAAAAACTTTCTTGAAAGATCATTGGACAAAATAAACTTGATTCCTTGTAATAGTTTTGCGATATGATGATATAATATGTGAGTCATGTTGATGAGTCATTATGCTTTAGTAAGAATATTGGTGTTAAGGTTTGTGATTCCCTATGCAAGCATGAAAGTCAATAGTTATGCAATGAAATTACATCCTACTTCTGGTGCATTATTCGGTGTTAGTTATGCTTAATGCTCACTTATGAGATTTTTCGTTTCATGGTTGGATGCTTCTCAATCTTTTCCTAGCCTTCATTTGCACTAAGTATGGTCACTACTTGTGCATCCAAAATCGTTTAAACCGATTTTGCCACATGAGTCCACTATACCTACCTATATGCAGTATTCTTTTGCCGTTCTAAGGAAATTTTTATGTGCCATATCTAATTTTAAAAATAAATTTCTCTTTTGTGTGCTTGTACTGCTCATGAAACGGTACGGGGTGGCTGATATATTTCCATGCTAGATGTGTTATTCTCAAGATGAGTGTTTATTCATTTGTCATTGCATGAGAGTACGACAAAGGTATTAGGGATGCCCAGTCCCGAACTGAAATGAATTTACTTTATGTTGTCAAATAATAAATTCCTTGGAAAGTGTTGGTATGGAAGGCACTCGTGAATACGACTAGCCATGGAAAGTGAAAGTATGGTTGAAAAGGGAATAAACTTTATTTTCTGTTTGGGAAACTCCTATGATATATCTAGCATGGAAAGTATTGGGAATTACTCGATCGTTTTCGTTGACAGGAAAGGCATGCCACCCAAAATGTTTTTATCTCTATCTTTTTCGCTTTGAGTGTGGAACCTCTGCAAATCCCTACTTCCCTCCGCGAAGGGTCTTTCTTTTACTTTATGCAATTTTTATTTTTTACTTGAGTCTCCAACTTCTCTTATAAAGCACCAACCAAGGGGCACTATGATCGTACTTGAGCATTGGGTGTATCTAATATGCGAGTGTGTTTCATGAATGGATCAATGATTAAGCATAATGGGCTAGGGATAACTTGCTTTAGTGTTGATATTTTGAAAGACATGGTTGCTTGTTGATATGCTTGAGTATTGAAATCTTCATCTCAAAGCTAGACTATTGCTTTGAATCATATAAAAGTCCAAATGTCCAAAAGTTCTGTTTTTATCATTTACCTACTCGAGGACGAGCAGGAATTAAGCTTGGGGATGCTAATACGTCTCCAACATATCTATAATTTTTCATTGTTCCATGTTGTTATATTATCATTCTTGGATGTTTTACAATCATTTTATAGCAACTTTATATCATTTTTTGGGACTAACTGACATAGTGCCCAGTACCAGTTTTTTTTGCATGTTCCTTACTTCGCATAAAATCAATACCAAACGGAGTCCAAAAGCAGTGAAACTTTTTGGAGTTTTTTTCTGGACCAGAAGACGCCTGTTGGGCCAAAGAAGTACCAGAGGGGGGCTTCGAGGGGAGCACAGCCCACCAGGGCATGCTTGGGGGCCCAGGCGCGCCCAGGTGGGTTTTTCCCACCTCAGTGGCCTCCCGCACCGCCTCTTTGCTTTATAAATACCCTAATATTCCAGAAAACCTAGCGGAGTCGACAAGAATCAATTCCAGCCGCCGCAAGTTCCAGAACCACCAGATCCAATCTAGACACCATCATAGAGGGGTTCATCATCCTCATTGGTGCCTCTCCGATAATGTGTGAGTAGTTCATTGTAGACCTACAGGTCTGTGGTTAGTAGCTAGATGGCTTCCTCTCTCTCTTTTGATTCTCAATACAATGGTCTCTTGGAGATCTATTTGATGTAACTCTTTTTGGAGTGTGTTTGTTGGGATCCGATGAACTTTGGGTTTATCATCAGATCTATGTTCTTATCCATGAAAGTTATTTGAGTCTTTTGATCTCTTATATCTTGATTACTTATAGCCTCCTATTTCTTCTCTGAATCTTTGGTTTAGTTAGGCCAACTAGATCGATATTTCTTGCCATGGGAAGACGTGCTTTGTGATGGATTTGATCTTACGGTGCTTGATCCTAGTGACAGAAGGGGAACCGACACATATGTATTGTTGCTATTAAGAATAACAAGATGGGGTCTATTTCTACATAAATAGATCTTGTCTACATCATGTCATCATTCTTATTGCATTACTCCATTTCTGCATGAACTTAATACACTAGATGCATGCTGGATAGTGGTCGTTGTGTGGAGTAATAGTAGTAGATGCAAGCAGGAGTCAGTCTAGTAATCTTGGACGTGATGCCTATATAATGATCATTGCCTGGATGTCATCATGATTATTTGAAGTTCTATCAATTGCCCAAAAGTAATTTGTTTACCCGCTGTATGTTATTTTTTTCGAGAGAAGCCACTAGTGGAATCTCCGGCCCCTGGGTCTCTTCTTTATTATATTTGCCTTCACGATCTATTTTTATTTGCTTTTATTTTTAGATCTATTAATACAAAAATACCTTGCTGCAATTTATTAATATTTATTTTGTCCCGCGTTCCTGCAAGATCTATTTATCCAATCTACTACAATTTTACCTATCTTTTTACACGTGAGGGATGGACAACCCCTCTCTTATGTCTGGTTGCAAGTATTTGTTCTTTGTGTGCAGGAGCTGTTTACGTGGTGTTGCATGGTTCTCCTACTAGTTCGATAACCTTGGTCTCATCACTGAGGGAAATACCTACCGTAGCTGTGCTACATCATCCCTTCCTCTTTGGGAAAATACCGACGTAATTCAAGCTGCACCAGTGCCCACCCCCTGGGTTGTGCCCTGCAGGCTTGTGGGCCCCTTGGAGCTCCTCCAACCCTAATTCCAACTCTATAGGTACCTGTTCGCAGAGAAAAAAATTGAGAGAATGATTCATCGCATTTTACGATATGGAGCCGCCGCCGCCTCCTATTCTTCATCAGGGGGGGGCTCATCTGGAGTCTGTTCGTGGCTCTGGAGAGGGGGATTCATCGCCATCATCATCACCAACCTTCCTCCATCACCAATTTCATGATGCTCACCGCCGTGCGTGAATAATTCCATCGTAGGCTTGCTGGACGGTGATGGGTTGGATGAGATTTATCATGTAATCAAGTTAACTTTGTTAGGGTTTGATACCTAGTATCCACTATGTTCTAAGATTGATGTTGCTATGACTTTGCTATGCTTAATGCTTGTCACTAGGGCCCAAGTGCCATGATTTCAGATATGAACCTATTATGGTTTCATGAATATATTTGTGTTCTTTATCCTATCTTGCAAGTTGTAGACACCTATTACGAATTATGATCTGCATACCCCAAGGTGACAATAATTGGGATTCTTTTGGTGATTACCGTAGTTTGAGGAGTTCATGTATTCACTAAGTGCTAATGCTTTGGTCTGGTTCTCTATTAAAAGGAGGCCTTAATATCCCTTAGTTGCCACTAGGACCCTGCTGCCACGGGAGGGTAGGACAAAAGATTTCATGCAAGTTCTTTTCCATAAGCATGTATGACTATATATGGAATACATGCCAACATTATATTGATGAATTGGAGCTAGTTCTGGGTCACCCTAGGTTATGACTGCTACATGAAGAATATCATTTGACACAATTATCATTGTTGATCCATTGCCTACAAGATTTTTACATATGGATCTTTGCTAAGTTACTTTCATTTCTACTACTGTTACAACCTCTACAAACCCGCTACTGTTACTTTTGCCACTGTTACCGTTACTTCCATACTACTTTGCTACTAAACACTTTGTTGCAGATATTAAGTCTTTCACGTGTGGTTGAATTGACAACTCAGCTGCTAATACTCGAGAATATTCTATGGTTCCCCTTGGGTTGATCAATGAATTTGGGTTGAATGCTCTACCTTCAAAAACGGTTGCGATCCCCTATACTTGTGGGTTGTCACTGCAGTACAATTGAGGGCCGGCGTAGTGCCTGCCATGTAGATGGTGGTCCAGAAGGGAGGCTCATGACCGTCCAGGGCTGGCTCGTCATCAGAGCAGCCCCCAAGTCTACTATTGTACAGCAGGCGGATCGACTAGGTGTCACCGATGACTCACCGTTGGAGTGGACAAGGGTGTCTCCACCAGACGCAGTGTTATCCGCAAGATCGACCCCTTGTGTGAAGCCAACGAAAACATGGTTCTAGCCGGCTTGAGCCCGGGCAGGTTGCGTGCGCCGAGCCGGCTCGATGATGTTGGTGCAAATGTCCGGCTCGGGTCCTGATTTGCCAATTTTTCCGATGAAGACATGGATTTTGCCGAAGGGGACCCGGTACCCATACTCGACTGAGTCGGCCTTGGGGGGCCAGCCTGAATCATTGATATAGAGCTTGCCACGGTGACTCTTGGTCATATGCGGCCGATTGCATATCCCTCGATCCCTGGGAGAGCTCCCTCCAAGAACTCAACACATCGAGCGATAGCCCCACGATGGGTGCCAACTGTCGTGGTTTTGTCATGGCAGATGTCCTCATGAAAGGACTTAGTCGTGGGGCCATCGCCATGAGGTACTAGCTTGAGCGGGGTTGATTGGAATCGAAAGACAAGGGTTTACCTAGGTTTGGTCCCTCTGGATCAAGGTAATTAATAGCCTACTTTCTGCTTGATTGATATTAGGGATAATTGGTTTTATACCCTTAGTTGTGTCCCCCTAGTCAGGATTGCCCCTAGTTTCTGAAAACACGTGGTCTTTCCCAACCCACTTTGTCGTCTTGTGCTTTTGCCCTTTGACCGTTTGAACGTCACTTTGAAAACTTCATAACTAATTCATACTAAATCAGAAAAATGCAAATAAGATACCCAAAATGTTTAAAAAAAACATCACATGTATGTCCATGTCACTCGCATGCATGACAAAAGTGTTGGTAAGTGCCCATCCGAGTTTTAGCTCCTATGATACCACCATGAATAGTAAAATCTAAAAAACAATAAAAAAATTGGTGGCAAAGAATGACAAATGTTTTAAGCTCTTGCCAAGTTTCATGAGGGAATGACATTCGTGGAAGTCGTGGCAGAAAAAACAACCAACACTCGAAAATAGGTTGTTTCTTTTGCCATGACTTCCATGAATGTCATTCCCTGATGAAACTTGGCAAGCACTTAAACCATTTGTCATTCTTTTCCACCAACTTTTTTTGATTTTTTAAGATTTTATTGTTCATGGTGATATCATAAGAGCTAAAACTCGGATGGGCACTTACCAACACTTTTGTCATGAATGCAAGTGGCATTGACATATAGGTGATGTTTTACTGAACTTCGGTATCCTATTTGCATTTTTTTGATTTAGTATAAATTAGTTATGAAGTTTTCAAAGTGACAGTCAAATGGTCAAAGGGCAAAAGCACAAGACTCAAAGTGGGTTGGGCAACACCACATGTTTTTAGAAACTAGGGGCAAACCTGGCGATGGGGACACAACTAAGGGTATAAAATCAATTATCCATTGATATTAATGATGATGATCTCGATTACAAGTGTGTGACTTGGCTAACCTAGTACTTGAGAGATTGTAACTTAGTCTTACAATAGAGTCTGGGTTGTATTACAACCCGTACCTTAGTATAATTCCTATTCATCGTATTCTCCAAGTAAATCTTGTTACATCCATCGATAAGCTGCCGCCTCAGGTGATGGGCCATGAGCGACCTACTGAATAAGTTGCCTCATGGACTTTGAGGTCTTGGTCACCACAGCCCACGTCAAGTCTCTCTTTAGGCCACCACTGGATAACCCGGCCCTAAACGGGCGGGTCATACCGTGGGGTTATATCCCCAACGCATCTGATTTTGAATCTTCACCTTTGTGAGTGTAGGATCGAAAGTAGGTCTATAGGGGGGTGATTAGACTACTTGACCAAATAAAAGACTAACATTTTCCCAATTTTAGTTGTTGGCGGATTTTAGCAACTTAGCACAAGTCAAGCCATCAACCTACACATGCAATTCTAAGAGTGTAGCAGCGGAAAGTAAAACAGTGCATATGAAGGTAAAGGAAAGGGTTTGGAGAAGGCAAATGCAATGTAGACACGGAGATTTTTGGCGTGGTTCCATTACGTGGTGCTATCGTACATCCACATTGATGGAGACTTCAACCCACAAAGGGGCCACGAAGAAGCAACCTTGTCTATCCCACCATGGCCATCGCCCACGAAGGACTTACCTCACTCGGGTAGATCTTCACGAAGTAGGCGATCTCATTGCCCTTACAAACTTCTTGGTTCAACTCAATAATCTTGTCGAGGCTCCCAAGCGACACCTAACCAATCTAGGAGACACCACTCTCTAAAATGTAATAGATGGTGTGTTTATGATGAACTCCTTGTTCTTGTGCTTCAAATGATAGTCTCCCCAACACTCAATTCTCTCTCACAGATTTGGCTATGGTGGAAAGATGATTTGAGTGGAAAGCAACTTAGGGAAGGCTAGAGATCAAGATTCTTGTGGTAGGATTGGAATATCTTGGTCTCAACACATGAGTAGGTGGTTCTCTCTGAGAAAATGAGTAGTGGAAGTGTAGGCACGATCTGATGGCTCTCTCACTTATGGAGAAGGGGGTGGAGGGGTATATATAGCCTCTACACAAAATCCAACCGTTACACACATTTGACCCAACTCGGTCAGATCGAATAGAAGAACTCGGTGAGACCTATTCAGTTCAAAATGTGAATGTTAGGAATCTCGGTGGGACTGACTTGAACAACTTGGTGGGACTGGTGTGCTAGGGCTAGGGCAAAACCTCATCTCGGTGAGACCGATTGCTTGAACTTGGTGAGGCCGATTTCAGCAAAGAGAAAACAGAGAGTTGGTCAAGCAAACTCGGTGTGACCGATTGTACATTTCGGTGAGACCAAAGTAATTGCAACAGGCAACAAAGAGTTTGCAAGGCCATCTCGGTGAGACCGAGATCCGTATCGGTGTAACTGAATTGCTAGGGTTTCTGGCAGTGGCTAGGTCAAGAGAACTCGGTGGCGCTGGATAGAACATTTCGGTGGGGCCGAGTTTGACTTTGAGTTTTGGACATATTTGGAAATGAGAAAGTGGTTGAGGGCTTTGGAGCAAGACCACTAAGAACTTTGAGCAAGTAGACCATTAAGCAACACCTCATCCCCTTTTAATAGTATTGGCTTTCCTATGGACTCAGTGTGATCTTGGATCACTAAAATATAAATGGAGAGTCTTGAGCTTTTGCCAATCTTTGTCCTTAGCATTTTGAGGGGTCCACATCTCTAGTCCATGCCATGCCAATCATTAAACTTTTGGAAATATTAAACTTGAATGGATATTAGTTCAATGAGCTATATGTTGTTATGAATTACCAAAACCACCCGGGGATTAGTTGCACTTTCAATCTCCCCCTTTTTGGTAATTGATGACAACATATAGATCAAAGCTTCGACAAATGATAATATGAATGAAATGCATCGTCGCTTTGAGAAGTATGTGATAAGCAAGAGCTCCCCCTAAATTTTTGCATTATTTAAAATTTGCTTTTGAATGCAAATGCACAATCGATTATGATCGTGGGTCACTCTTCCATGTCACATACATCTTGGTGGAGCGCTCAAATTGATTGGAGTTAAATAACATGCACTCATCACCATGGATAAAAAGTGATTGATCATACATAAATAAAACTTAGATATAACCGTGCAAGCACGCATTAAGCATATTATGATCAAACACATGATCACACAAGTATCTCACGAGCATAACACAAAGTGTAGCATAGGAATCAAACAACCAAACGATCAAGGTATCAAGAGAAGCAAATTAAACCAAGACACACTCTCTGTCAAAGCCTACAATCTATACACAATCGATTAGGATCATGGGTCACTCTTCCATGTCACATACATCTTGGTGGGGCTCTCCAAATGATAGGAGTTAAATAACATGCACTCACCACCAAGGATAAAAAGTGATTGATCATACATAAACAAAACATAAATATAATTAACCATGCAAGCACACATTAAGCATCATATGATCAAACACATGATCACACAATTATCTCACGAGCATAACACAAAGTGTAGCATAGGAATCAAACAACCAAATGATCAAGGTAGCAAGAGAAGCAAATGAAAGCAAGACACACACACAATCTCTCTCTCTCTCTCAGCCTATGATCTATACACTTTATCCCCCTTGGGAACAAGTTACCAAAAAGTTTGAAAATGTATAGTGCTATCCGGCACTCTAGGAACGATCTCCGGGAGCTCCTGAAGGGGTCTTCTGGCTTGTCGCTCTGGTGTGCGTAGACGATGTGGAGATGAGTCCATCAGCAAATGCCTCGGAAGAAGTATCTGGAGATGGAGGAGTTGACACTGGAGGAACAAATGTGGCAGTGGCTTCAGGTGCTAAAGTGGTAATCCTGGAGTCTCTTACAACTGGCACAGCTGATGACCTTTGTGCCCTTGGCACTCTCTAGAAAGTATATGTAGTTGGTCTATCCTCCCTGTCCTCAACATCCTCTTGCAGCTTCTCCACAATGGTTTGTATCTCAGTGACCTTCACATCTAGGTCATGGAACTTAGTCTCAATGATCCTCTCAAGACTCTCCTGATTTTGAGACAAGGTGCCCAAGCTCTTCTCAATTATCATGGTGGCCTCAAGAAGATAATTGGGTTGATCTTGCTTGCTCTTGAGTAGCGCTGTGGAGGCATCTGGTGCACTTGTTGCCTTTGCTGCTTTGGCAGCCTTTGCTCTCTCTATCTTTTCCTGGGCTTCAGCACAAGTAGGATGGGAAGCATCCATGACAACCTCATTGTCCTCAAAGTTTGGCCTCAGGGGTAGATGCTCTCTGTCAAGTAGATATGTCCCAGTCCCCATCTTGGAATTGATCAACATTTGAATGTGAGGGGCATATCCACATGATCTCTTCTGATACGCAACTGGTCTCTTCATAGTTTCCACAATTAGGCTTATCACCTTGAACTTCTGAGGGACATAAAACAGATGAAGCAGGTTGATGGAGTGACCATGGATTATTCTATGATCTCCTAACTTGGGCAAAATAGTATGCCTCAATATAGTGTTAATGGTGATCAAACCAGCAAGCAGATAGTATATGGATCCAAGCTTGTGAGTCTCCAAGGCTTTATCAGGAATTGGCTTATACATGTTAGCCATGGAGTTGTGATCCGTTCTAGGCTTAGCATACACATCAATGTCATTCTCCTCTTCCTCTAGGGCATTGATCAACTTGGCCCATTCTGAGATAGTAGATTGATATCTTGTTCCTTCTGTCATCCATACAATCTTTCCATCAGGATAAAAGAAAGCAGTGGAATAGAATTGCATGACCATCCCATCATTCCATTTTGTCAACCTCCAACCAACAAATGTATCCACTCCATTCATTCTGAAGCTCTCATGCACACTTGGGAAATAGTCTTCATTGTCATCAATGTATTTCCAGTCAACCCATTTCATATCACGAACAATGGGCTTCTTGTCCAATAGGATAGTCTCATAGAAATCCCATTGTTCCTTGGTGTGAAAGAGATACTCCACAGTAGTTATTCTTTTGGTGGCATAGGGATCTGTCTGTCTCCATATTCTCAGACCAGCATCCTTCCTCAATTTCATGTTCTCTGCCATAGGATGATCATCACTATGATCTGGGATCTTAGGCTTGAGCTTTCTGATCACTTCTAAATCTTCTTCTTCCTGAACCTTAGGCACTGGGGCCTTGTTCTTTTCAGCAGCAAAGATATTCCTTGTTGATCTCTTGGGTGCAGATGGCTTGGGAGCTTGAGCTTGAGCTGAAGGCTTGGGGGCAGACTTGGGCTTAGACAGAGCAGCCCTAGTCCTTATGGCATCCCCCATAAGCTTATGAGTCTTTGCAGGAGGCGCAACAGGCTCTTCCTCCTCCTCGTCTTCTTCATCAGAATCTCTCATCATAGAAGGTTTACCAATGACTCTGGAAATAGTCTTTCTAACTCTTTCCTTCCTCTTCTTTCCTCTAGCAGCCTCTTCCTCTCTTGGTTCAAGTGTAAACTGCATGGTTTCTTGAGTTGAGGCTCTAGCTTTGGACATTGGAGCTCTTTTGGCAGGAGTTTTCTTCTACATTCCAGGCTTGGTTGCAGCAGTAGCATACTCCTTCTTGAGTACTTTCTTCTTGGAGGTCACTTCCTCCTCGAGCACAAAATCTTCATCCTTAGATTCAGATGTCCTTTTCTTCCTGTGCCTAGTAGCTGCCTTAGGAAAATTGCTGGGAGTGCTTCTACTTCCATCATCATAGCTGCTAGAGGGACTAGTGCCCTCACTGAGGTTGAGCAGCTCTTTAGTCCGATTCTGACTATCACTACGCTCCGACATTGTTGAAACCTACCCTGTGAATAGTTGACTGTAGATGGAGTAGATGATCATCACAAAGTACAGCTTATTTTGCAAAAAAGTTGAGACAAAAACTTAACTTTAATTTTCTACAGAAAGCATTTCGGAGCTACCAATTTGACAAACTCGGTGACACCGAAGCACTAACAAAGTCTAAACACACTGTCTCGTTCATACCAAAATGCAGTTCGGTGACTCCAAGATGCTAGGGTTTCACACAGAAAGTGATTTCGGTCTCACCAATCAGTACACTTCTGTCAGACTGAGTTGTACTTGTGCAATGGCCAGGGCCAATGGGTGTCACCAAGATCCTCAGATCGGTCGGTCTGAGATGGGTTCGGCGGAAACCTAACCCTAAGTTTTTGCATCAAATCTAATCTACAGAAATCTGTATGGTGGATAGATTGATCTCATGCATGGGAGGAACAATGGTAATGAACTTTGTGCAAGAATCAGAGCAATGGAACACACAGGGTCAAATTCGCCCTAACTTGGCGACGGACTTGCTATGGCAGCAACGGCGGTGAGAATTCTGTTGACAGCGGCGGAGACCAGCGTCAGAAGGTCACTTGCGACGATGGCGATTATCCAGAGACCAAGGGGTGGCAGTGCTGGGAGGCGCGGTCGAGTGCTTTGAAGGAGTTTTCAAAATTTCAACCCGCGGTATATATACATAGACGTTGTCGGTGTGACCGAGTGGAATGACTCGGTGGCATCAAGATGCAAAACTACTAGCAGTTGTTGCAACTCGGTGTGACCGAATTGTTCTAATCAGTTACACCGAGATAAAACCTAGATCAATTTAATGATTTCGTGAGACCGAGTGGGATGAGTTGGTCTGACTGAAAGGCACTAAGAGGTTTTGGAAGTCAAGCCCCTGACGGATCGTTGGCTCCGAGTGCTCGTCACCCGGAGGGTCCGAAAGTGACTTGTTCAAGCTTTGTGATGTAGCATGAATAGAGTTTGAGACGAGAAAAAAGCCTAGATAGCTAGAGGGAGTACTTAGGCATTCTTGTCCATCCATTTGACAAAAGAAAAGCCAAACAATCAAAACAACAAATGGATGTCCTCGAATGGAGAAAATTATGCAACCAACATGCTCACACAATAAGATGACAAATAAATATGTGACAAAGCATGCACATACACTCTAGCATCTATCAAGCAATTGGCGATGACTAGGTCATCTATATATGAGTATATTTACTTAGGAGTCAAATGAGAACATTTGATCATAGGTCATGCTCATTTTTTAAGCACAAGTGGGGTTACCACTTTTACATAAAGCATTGTTGTGTTCACATCATTAGAGTTGATTTAACTCAATTCTTAGAGCAAAGCTCCCCCTAGATGTGATATCCCCCTTAGAGGGATGAACTAACCTTCGGTTTTGTCAATGATGACTTCATGTAGGTGTTGAATATGTGGATGCTTAATGTTGATGTAGATCATTTGGAGCAATCCATTGGAGTGAGTTGCACTTTCAATACCTACATGGGTTAGTCCCATGAGAAACATACAAGAATATCTATAGACATAGAGTGAAACACACATATGATGAAGTCCACGAAAGCATTAGGTTACCTTGTCCCTTGTCTTACCAATGAGAGGGTTTGTGACTCCTTTAACTAGTGCAAGATATGGAAGTTGATTGCACTTGTCCTTGCCAAAATGAATGTGAGTGAAGTATGTTGGCGGAGTCACCCTCAAGAACTCTCTAGTTCTTCTTATTTGGGATCCACATCAACTTGATGGGAATCCTTGGAGTTGTCATCGTACTTGATGAAGTAGAACTTGATGTAGTCTTGGGAACCCACTTGACCAAGGCCTTAGGAGCTTCTTCAAATGAATCAATTTCCTCTTGAAGCTGGTCCTTGCCTTTTAGCTTGTGGTATTGTGGAAGATCATCTTGAGCTTGTGTTCCTTTGAAAGAAGTAGGGTCATAATTCTCTTGTTGAGGAATAAAATTTGTCTTGGGGTGTTGCTCTTCTCCCCACTCAACTCCATTGGCATTGCATTTTCATTCAAAACCAACACCTTGATTCTTCCGGTGCCTTCCTTGCTTGCACACAATTTCCTCAAATTGCCTACTTCCGGCAAGGCTCTTGTAAACACCTTTCTCTATAATTCCCTTCAATAAGCTATTTTCTTGCTCAAGTGTAACTTGGCTAGGAGAATCATTAGTGGAATCAAGAGAACTACTAGAAGAAACAATACTGGATTTAACATTATTATTGTTATTACTAGAAGAAGAATCGTTCTTCCTCTTGTTGCTAGATTTTACTAGTGGCATATAAGTAGACAAGAGTAAACGCTTGGCAATGTAAGAAGAACTCTTCTTTCGAAGATCATCATTGATTGCTTTTAGGAACCCATGCTCTTGCTTTAAATTTAGCTTTTCGAAGCGTAGCTTCTCATGAGTTCTTAGGAGCTCTCGATGATCCTATAGAGTTGTTTCATGAGCTAACTTAAGAGTGTTTAGCTCTTTAGTTAGACGCTCAATCTCCTTATCATTGTCATTCGTTTCATTTTGATTAGCATGATTAATAGCAATTTCATCATAGTTTTCATCACTAGTGTTGTCAACAAGTAAATCATCATCACCTAGCAAATCATCTTCATCACTATTGAAATCAACATACTCGGGGTGTGATAACCCACAAGTATATGGAATCGCAATAGTTTTCGAGGGTAGAGTATTCAAGCCAAATTTATAGATTCGACACAAGGGGAGCCAAAGAATACTTACAAGTATTAGCAGCTGAGTTGTCAATTCAACCACACCTGGAGATTAATTATCTAGAGCAAAGTGATCACTAGCAAAGTATTATGATAGTTTTGATAGTAGTAGCAACAGTAATAGTAACGGTAACGGTGATAACAATATTTTTGTCGCAAGTGCAGCAGTAACAATAGAAGTAGTAACTCAACAAGATCAATAAGTAGGAAAATCGTAGGCATTGGATCGGTAATTTGTTGGATGGCAATCATCAAGAGATAGTTATAACCTAGGGCGGTATGACACTAGCTCCAGTTCATAAATAAAATGTAGGCATGTATTACGTAAATAGCCGTACGTGCTTATGGAAAGAAGTTGCATGACATCTTTTGTCTTACCCTCCCGTGGCAGCGGGGTCCGATTGGAATAAGGGATATTAAGGCCTCCTTTTAATAGAGAACTGGAACAAAGCATTAACACATGATGAATACATGAACTCCTCAAACTACGGTCATCACCGGGAAGTGTCCCGACTATTGTCACTCCGGGGTTGCCGGATCATAACACGTAATAGGTGACTATAACTTGCAAGATCGGATATAGAACATGGATATAATGGTGATAACATAAATGGTTCAGATCTGAAATCATGGCACCCGGGCCCAAAGTGACAAGCATTAAGCATGGCAAAGTCATAGCAACATCAATCTCAGAACATAATGGATACTAGGGATCAAGCCCTAACAAAAGTAACTCGATTACATGATGAATCTCATCCAAATCCTCACCGACTAGAGAGCCTACGAAGGAATTACTCGCTCCCAGTGGGGAGCATCATGGAATTGGCGATGGAGAAGGGTTCGTGATGACGAAGATCGAAGATCCCCCCTCTCCAGAGCCCCAAACGGACTCCAGATCTGGCCTCTCGTTGAAGAATAGGAGACGACGGCGACTCCATCTCGTGAAACGCGATAATTCTTTCTCCCCGAGTTTTTCTGGAAATATGTGATTTTATAGCGTCGGTTTTACGGTCTGCGGGGCCACCAGGTGGGAACAATCCACCTGGGCCTGCCTGGAGGGGGGGCACCCTAGTGGGTTGTGCCCACCCAGGTGTCCCCCTCTGGTGGTTCTTGGCTCCAGAAATTCTCTTTTATTATATAAAAAATCCTCGCAAGGTTTCGTTCCATTTTGAGAACTTTTATTTCTTCACAAAAACAACATTGTGGTAGTTTTGCTGAAAACACTGTCAGTCCGGGTTAGTTTCATCCAAATCATGAAAATTAGAGTCTAAAACAAGAGGAAAAGCATTAGGAAAAGTAGATACGGCAGAGACATATCAACTCCCCCAAGCTTAAACCTTTGCTTGTCCTCAAGCAATTCAGTTGATAAACTGAAAGTGAAAAAGAAAAAAATTACGAACTCTTTTGCTCTTGTTTGCATAAATAAGCTTAAACAACATCCAGGTTTTCAGCCAATATTATAAATAACCATGTCAACGATAACTCTTAAAAATTATATTAACTCATATCAATGACATAATCAGCTAGCGAGAAGTAATAAGATATCTCAGACAGCAACACATTATCAAAACAACCATGATACAATATGACAAATAGTGGTATCTTACTAGCCCTTTCTGAGTCTGCAAAACATAAATGCAGAGCACCTCTAAAGTTCAAGCAGCGACTAAATAATGTAATTCATGGTAGAAAAGATCCAGTCATGATGCACCCAACATTAGCTACACACAATGCATAAGCATGACAGCAGTGCTCTCAGGTTCTGGCATTTATTTTAGAAGGTGATGACACGACATAAAAGTAAATAGAAAGTCCCTTTGCAGAGGAAGCAGTGATTTGCAGCGGTGCCAGAGCTCAAGTTTTTAAAACAGAGGTAAATGATATTTTGAGAAATGCACCCTTCTTGTTTACTTCACGACCATCAGTTATCAATATCTTCCATGCTAAACACATTAGTTGTGGTTCCCAAGCGATAAAGTAAAGGTTATGACTCCGTAGGAGTTTTTATTTGATTATTTGTAAGCTCTTTTCTGTTTGCAGTTTGGGACTGGGAATCCCTATTACCGCCCCTTTCTCGTGCAATGGCGAGTGAATAAACAATCGTCTTAAGAATAATCCACTTAGCCTGGAAGATACCGACTACCTCCTGTCGTTCTATGAACAATTTAGGCACACACAAAGGATATTTGTTTGAAGTTTTTAGAGGTGGCACATGCAAATTTACTTAGGACGGCAGGGTAATACCGCATATAGGTAGGTATGGTGGACTCATCTGTAATAACTTGGGTTCAAGGTTTTTGATGTACAAGCAGAATTCCCACTTAGTACAGGCGAACGCTAGCAAACAGGTTGAGAAGCGGCCAGCTTGAGAACAACAACGGTCATGAACATGCATTATGCATAAGTAACATTGGACACTAGCATGAGTAGGATATGAACACCATGAACATAAATAGCATAGAGGCTATGTTGGTTTTGATTCATGCATGAACATGTGCCAAGTCAAGCCACTCGAACAATTAGAGGAGGATACCATATCATCATACTACATCACAATCATTTTAATGCAATGTTGACATCCAAGATAAATCATTTTAATGCAATGCTACTTATGTATGGCATGAGAAACTATAATCTCTAATTGTCATTGCAAAGCATGTTTAATCATAATGAGTTGAATCATGGATACTAGGTTAAACATATTTACAAAAACAGAACAAGTCGAGTTCATACCCGTTTCTCTATGCCACGACCAGTTCATCAAATATCGTCATTATTGCCTTTCACTTGCACGACTGAACGATATGAAAATAATAATAGTGCAAGAGTGCTGTGAACTAAGCTGGAATTTGCAAGCATTTTATTCAACGGGAGAAGACAAGGTAAAATGGGCTCTTTGTTAGATCAACAATTGTACAAATGAGAGCCACCCAACATTTTCATCATGGTCTTCCCCTCAGCATCACTCAATAAAAAGAAAATAAATTTAGAGAAACACACTGAAATATTTTTGGAGTTTTTGGTTTTCTTGAACAAGCAAATAAAAGGGAAAAGCAAAAATAATAAAAACTATTTACACGGGAAAGCCCCCAACAAGCAAAAAAAGAACAAGGAAATCTTTTTGGGTTTTATTTTTAGTGCTACAGCTAACTACTCTAGAAAGAAAAATAAAAAAGAAGCAAGAAATATTTTTGTATTTTCTCAAAGTTTTTCAAACACACAAGAAGATAGCGAGAAAATAAATTTAGCATGAATAAAAAAATGAAAAAGTGTGGACACCGACAACTGGAATGAAATGTGTGAACATGAATGTAATGTCGGTGGAAATACATACTCCCCCAAGCTTAGGCTTTTGGCCTAACTTGGTAATAAGTAGTCGAAGAAACCATGGGGTCCCATGTCGAAACGCTGAGGAGCGGGCACCTATGGATCCCACTGCTGAGGCTCAGCATGTGCTGCAGCTAGGTTGTTCCGGTAGGCGATGATGTCCACAGGCATAATCATGTGTCCACCCCTGGCAATAGGATCAAACAAAGCAGGTGCAGGCAATGGAATAATATCATGAGTGTTCACACTGAAAACCAAGTTAGAAGGAATAGGAATGTTAGGGTAATCGCCTGCAATAAACTGGTGGTGTTTCATGGACACGCGATCTAGGTAGAATGTTAAAGCGACTAGCCAAGCGAGTAGCATAAATACCACCATGTATTTTGCCCTTGCATTTATTAATATGGAGGCAGCGTGCCACAATAGCTCCCAAGCTATAAGTAGTGTCGCCTTGAAGTGCACGACGTAAAACAGCAAGGTCTGGGGCACTGAGTGCACCCACCTTCTCTCTAGCAAGCAAGCACTTTGCAATGAAAAGAGCAAAATAATGCACGGCAGGAAAATGCAAGCTAGTAGCAGTGACACTTGACACCTCTCTCTCATCCCCTACAGACATAGTGCGATAAAAGCCTTCGAGGTCTGTAGTCCTAGGCTCTGCTAAACTCCCGTCAGAAGGGATCAAGCATATGTCACAAAATCTAGTAAGCTGTATCTGATGGGGTTCAGCGTATAAATTAAACTGCACTTCAGGGGGATTATTTCTAGGAAGGAAATTAAAACTTTGCACAAAGGAGTTTGTGGGGAGATGATACTGTTCACATTCAGCTGCGATGAAGTCGGTGGGGCCGGCATTAGTAGCATATTGTGCAAACTCTTGAAGGATTCCGGCCCCTTCCATGAACGGGTTATGCGGTCATTCGCATGACCGTATCTCTGCCATTCTCTGGGTGCAGAGATCACTATTAGATGACTCCCCGATAACTCCCTTGGAGTTCTTCTTGGAAGCAAACTTCCTAAAGATACCCATCTTTTTCCTATGAGCAAAATTCTGAAATTTTTAGTCCACAAAACTTACTCAACAAAACTTTACAAGATTGATAGCAACTACTCATAGGGATGCATAGAAGCCTTAGCAAGCATCCAAACCACTTAGAACTCTAAGAATTCAACATGCAAGTACATCTACAGTAGCACCAAGAGTAACTAATTATTCAAAATATAAACCTCTAAAGCAAAAACTAATTGGATAAACAAAGGAGTCACATACAAAGCAACAATCCCCGAAACAGTTTCAGAAACGGAGCTTCGAGCAAAGAGATCAAAATTCGCGGGTTTGAGAGCAAGAACACGAGAGAGAGAGCAATGATGATTTTTTTCTGGAGGTAGGTCATGATGTGGGAGGAAGAGATAAGTGAGGGGGGCCACGTGGGGACCACAACCCACCAGGACGTGCCTAGGGGTCCTGGCGCGCCCAAGTGGGTTGTGCCCACCTAGTGCACCTCCCTCTGATATTATTTGCACCAAAAATTCTAGAATATTCAGAAAAATCATATTAAATTTTCAGAGCATTCTGAGAACTTCTATTTTGGGTCATTTTTATTGCACGGGAAATTCAGAAAACAGACAAAACATGGCATTTTATTTTATTTAATTAATAAAAATAGAAAACAAAAGGTAGGGACAGAAGGTGACTGTCGGAAATTTTTCAATAACATTAATACCATTCACTTGGAATTGTTTCTTCGGAAAGTGCACCACATGCTCATTACCATTAATATGAAAAGTGATCTTGCTTTTATTGCAATCAATAACAGCCCCTGCAGTATTCAAGAAGGGTCTACCAAGGATAATCGACATGTTGTCGTCCTCGGGCATCTCAAGTATAGCAAACTCAGTCAAAATAGTAACATTAGCAACAACAACGGGCACATCCTCACAAATACCGATAGGTATGGCAGTTGATTTATCAGCCATTTGCAAAGATATTTCAGTAGGTGTGAGTTTATTCAAATCAAGTCTTTTATATAAAGAGAAAGGCATAACACTAACACCAACTCCCAAATCACATAAAGCAGTTTTCACATAATTTCTTTTGATGGAGCAAGGTATAGTTGGTATTCACGGATCTCCAAGTTTTTTAGGTACTCCATCTTTAAAAGTATAATTAGCAAGCATGGTGGAGATTTCAGCTTCTGGTATTTTTCTCTTATTGGTGATGATGTCTTTCATGTACTTTGCATAAGGAGGCATTTTCAAGATATCAGTCAAGCGAGTACGCAAAAAGACTAGCCTAAGCATTTCAGCAAAGCGTTCAAATTCTTCATCATATTTCTTTTTAGTTGACTTAGGTGGAAAGGGCATAGGTTTTTGAACCCGTGGTTCTCTTTCCTTACCATGTTTTCTAGCAACAAACTCTCTTTTATCATATCTTTTATTCTTGGCTTGTGGGTTATCAAGATCAACTACAGGTTCTATCTCAACATCATGGTGTGGTTCTTTATTATTTGTTTTGGTATTTTCATGAACCTCATCATTATCTTTTTCATTATCAGAAGGTGAGTGTTCACTACCAGATTGAGTTTCAGCATCACAGATAGAAACTTCATTATCATTATCAGGAGGTTTTTTCTACTCTAGGTTCAGTAGAGGCATGCGAAGTCCTATCATTTTTCCTCTTCTTTTTCTTTTTCCAAGGACTACGTGCATTAGTGTTAGCTCTTTGAGAGTCTTGTTCAATTCTTTGTGGGTGTCCCTCAGGATAAAGTGGATCCTGAGTTATCCTACCTCCTCTAGTCATTACTCTAACAACATGATCATTGATATTATTATTCATTTCATCTAGCAACTCTCTTTGAGATTTAGCAACTTGTTCTAACTGAGTTTGAACCATAGAAGCATGCTTCCCCACACCTCTAACATCATTTGAGATTCTAAATAACAAGTCACTCAAGTGAGCAATCATATCAGAATTGTATTTCAACATTTGCATTGAAGTGATCTTGCTTTCGAATGTAATTTTCAAACTCATAAAGGCATTGGCTAGGGTGCATATTCTGAGGATTGTCATTATCATTGAATTTCATTAGAGAATTTACCTCTACCACCTTAGGTGGTGGCGGTGTATCAAGTCCATGTATTTCTTCAATAGGAGGTAAATTTTTGACATCCTCAGCTTTAATACCTTTTTCCATCATAGATTTCTTTGCCTCTTGCATATCTTCAGGACTGAGATATAAGGTACCGCTCTTCTTCGGAGTGGGTTTAAGCGGTGGTTCAGGAAGAGTCCAATCATCAGAATTTTTCAATATGTTATTCAATAATTCTTCAGCTTGCCCAATAGTTCGTTCCCTGAAAACACAACCAACAAAACTATCTAGGCAATCCCTAGAAGCATCGGTTAGTCCATTATAGAAGATATCAAGTATTTCATTTTTCTTAAGTGGATGATTAGGCAAAGCATTAAGCAATTGGAGAAGCCTCCCCCAAGCTTGTGGGAGACTCTCTTCTTCAATTTGCACAAAGTTAAATATTCCCTGTAAGGCAGCTTGTTTCTTATGAGCAGGGAATTTTTTTCCAGAGAAGTAATAAATCATATCGTGGGGACTATGCACACAACCAGGAGCAAGAGTATTGTACGAAGCTTTAGCATCACCCTTTAATGAGAATAGAAATAATTTGAGAATATAGTAATAGCGAATTTTCTCATCATGAGCAAAAAGGGTGGCTATGTTATTCAACTTAGAAAGATGTGCCACAACAGTTTCAGTTTCATAACCATGAAAAGGGTTAGATTCAGCCAAGTAATTAAATCTGGGTCGACAGAGAATTCATAATCCTCATCATCAACAAAGATAGGCGAAGTAGCAAACTTAGGATCAGATTTCATTCTAGCATTCAAAGATTTTTCTTTATACTTGCATAATAATTTCTCTAGATCATCTCTATCCTTACAAGCAAGAATATCTCTAGTTGTCTCCTCATTCATCACATAACCCTGCGGTACCTTTGGCAATTCATATCTAGGAGGAATAGTTCTAATAGGTGTTTCAAGATTTTCAGTTTCAAGCTCTTCATCAGTTTCAGCATTCTGAAAAGCTTTAGTTCTAGCAATTTGTTCATCAACAAATTCACCTAGTGGCACATTATCATGAAACAAGGTACTATCATCATCATAAATATCATTCATAACAGAAGTAGCATCATCAATAACTTGCGGCATATCAGGATTGATAGCATGCACTACAAAAAAAGACACATCCGTGACATTTTGGGCCGAACAATTATTTTTCTGTCATACTAATGACACTTCTATGACGATAATTGTGACAAAACCCGGTATCATCATAGATGTGGTGGGCTCCTACTTCTATGACAAAAAATCATGACAGAAAATGGGCTTTTCGTCCTGGGCGGGCCAGAGACGCAGCTGCATGACATTCTTTGGGCCGTCCATGACGGAAAAAACCATGGTAGAAGCGAGGGCGAGGAAAATATCGGGGAGTTCCCGGTTACGGTGGGTGGTCGGGGGCCGAGCGATGTGCGTTTCTCTCGTACCGTACGCGCGTGGGTGCGAGGCGTTGGGTTCTAACTGAAACTGAGCGAGGCGTCGCCTAACTGAACCCGAGTGATTGCACTGCAGGCTACGCGTTACTGAACCAGAGCGATCGAGCGATTCCTTCGCTACTGCTACTAACTGAAGCCGATCGATGCTGCCTCTGAATGAACAGTGAGTGTTGCAGGGGGGTTGGATGAACATGAGCGGTGGGGGTGGATGAACAAGACCCCGTGGTGTTGCCTCTGGATGAACAGGACCCCGATCGGTCGAGCCGGTTGGGGTTGGATGAACAGGACCCCGTGGAGGGCTGGATGAATAGGATGACCCCGCGGAGGGCTGGATGAACAGTAGACGGGGGAGGGGTGGATGAATAGTAGCCCGTGAAGGGGTGGTTGAACAGGAGCCCGTGGAGAGGGGTGGTTGAATAGTACCCGGTGGAGTAGCACACGGTGGAGGCTGGATGAACAGGAGCCCGTGGATGAACAGTCACAGGTGGAGTCTGGACGAGGTCGGCGGTGGATGAACAATAGCCCATGGAGGCTGGAGGAGGTCGATGGTGGAGATGAACAGTACCCCGTGGAGTCCCGTTTTGCGGTAAGCCACACCCCTCTTGATGAACAGGACCCCCGTTTCGATCGTAGCGCTCCAACACAAGTCTGTTTCGTCCGTTTTGCGGTACGCCACACCCCTCCCGATCAACAGGACCCTGTTTCAACTGTAGGAGGTCCTCCGTGTCCTCTGTTTTGCGGTACGCCAGACCCCTCCCGATGAACAGGATCTCGTTTTGAACGTGGCCGGTCGAACACATGACCGTTTCCTCCGTTCTGCGGTATGCCAGGCCTCGTTTCCATCGGTTGTTCCGACCCAGCCGGTTGGCTCCCCATGAACACGACGATGATGTTGTTTCTCCATTCCGACCCAGCCATGTACACGAGCCCTGGCCGTAAGTATGTGCGAGTAGGCGTTCGAGACCCCGCCTGTATGTACGCATGTGGCCGTATTTACTTTCTTGCACCCTGGCCGTTGTATGTACGTGTACATGCTATGTGCGCGCCTCTACTACGACACATGCGCGCCTCTACTACGACACGTGCACGCCTCTACATCGACCAGTATGTACGTACACGTTCGCGACCAGAATGACAACGCTACGTATGTTTCGACCAGGTGGGTCCCGACTGTCAGGCACTTCCTTGCGTGCGAAGATGTAGCTGGTGGGTCCCAGCAGTCAGGGGGGTGAATCATTTTTTTTGGATGCACTTCCTTGCGGTGAGGCCTCCACGGTAGCACAGCCAGCCACGAGAGGCAGGAGCATGCGGCACGATTGGCGCTACTTTGGGTGGCTGGAGCAAGAAGACCAGAGGTTGAAGAAGCACTACGGCCGTTGGATGGACGTCGTACGGTCACTGGAGCTAGAATCGTTCATATTGACTAAGTTGACAAAGCCCTCCGTCCCCGTCAACTTAGGAGGCCCACAAGTCAGCCTCCCACCAAGGAGGGTCCCAGCTAGCAGGGGGTATTCATTTTTTTGTGTAATAAGGAGGCACTTCCGGTGGGTCCGAGCTGACAGAGTGGGGAACGTTTTTTCCTTGAAATACGGTGGCCCGTCTAGTGGGTCCCAGCAGTCAGGGGGAAACTTTTTTTTCCAAAATACGGTGGCCCATCCGATGGGTCCCTGCTGTCAGGTGGAGCAACAATTATTTTGCTCGTAATAAGGAGGCACTTCCTTGCGGCTGCCATGCACCCAACCTCTCCATGTACAGTACTCTTCTGATGGAAGTCGGTCGTTGACCACATTGACAACGCCGCGCCGAGAGCACCACGGCGGTGGACGACGGCGAGGCCTAGGAAGGGGACGACACGGAGCCGGGGAAGACGCGGCAGTGGATGCCCATGCGGAGAAGAGTATGAGGGTTTACTAGTTCGGCTGCGGTGTGAGGTTGTTGTCGCCGCAGAATAACATGGGGTGTGGGTGAGTGGAGGGATGGCCAGGCCAGCGCTGGGAGTAGTATGGGGGCGATGAGTCCTCCGCGGCAGCACAGCCGGCCACGAGAGGCAGGAGCAGGTGGCACGACCGGCGCTGCTTTGGGCGGCTGGAGCAAGAAGACCATAAGTTGAAGAAGCACTACGGCCGTTGGATGGACATCGTACGATGCGCCCCAGATGTCAGGGGGAGGAATCATTTTTTGGACGGCCAAAGCTAGAATATCCGAGATTGAAGAAGAAGCACGACATCCGTTGGATAGACATCCGACGGCCACTGCTGCTAGAACCGTGTGTTGAACGTAATAAGTTGACAAAGCCTTGCATACGCGTCAACCTATTTTTTTAGGGGACGCGTCAACTTAGTAGGCCCACAAGTGTGTGGCAGAGAACTTATAGCTCATCTGTGATTTGTAAAAATGTACAACCCATTTTTGAATTCTAATGGAATTTACTGCAGCCCATTTACAGTTTGTTAAAAGTACAACCCATGTTCTAGCTAGGACAATGATTAATAATTTCAACCAACCGTTCAAGACAGAATTCAATAAAATTTCCCACATTTTGATGGGATCCGAAATATATTTATCCCGAAATTTCTAGTCAGATTAAATATAAATTTGTATTACGTAAAAATACAATGAAACATTTGCGCGTGCAACAATTAAAAATTAAGATTTTCAAAATCCATAAATAATATTTTATAAACTAATTTCATGTTTTGTGCATTTTTTTATAGTTACTGCCCAGTTTTTATAATTACATCCCATTTATTATTTTTTAAAGCCCATTTTCCTGTTAAGCCTAATGCATCCCTCCTAGGAAAGATTTGCAGCCCAGCGGGGCGGAGAATAACAAGTTGACCTTGCCTAGGTATTCCTCAAAAAAAACGTATAGTTGAGCTAGCCATTTTCATCTTGAAAAAAATTAATATCTGGGTTGGATATCTGGCCTGTCCTAGATGGGCCACAGCCCGCCCAGTTAATACCCTGCTCTCCTCTGAACAACAACGAAATCATCGCCAAGAAAAACTCTACAGTGCTCACGCCTCAAAAACACAAATACTGCTCGAGCTGCTTGGTCCCAGCTGTCTGTCGCACCTTGTTCAATTCTATCGTTTATATTGACTACATAGGTTGACAATGGTGTGGGACCATGATGTCAGGAAACCAGGAGGAAGCAAAAAATATATAGTTGTACAAAATAAGGAGGCACTTGCGTATGTACGTATATGGCCCTATTGGGTCCCTACTGTCATCCAGTCAAAATAAAGTCATCTCCTCATGTTCATTGACGATGTTAACAATGCTCGGCACCACAGTGAGCGTAACAACTCGAAGGACGATGGAGAGAGCCTCGCGGGCCCTATGGATGGCCTGATACAGCGCCCACTGCTCATTCAGTAAGCCACGATCATCGGACACCTATGAGCACCTTCGAGAGACCGAGACGGCATGAGATGGTAAGGCCGCGCTTGGGACCTCTGGTTTATTTCACACCTGTATTAACATACAAGTGTAATTTACTCATCATCGGAAACAACGCGTAAAATACAGGCGTAATGAAACCGAGGGCCCGAGGTCTGTGTAATATACGCGTGTAATTTGAGAGACCAGTGTACATTTTACTAGTCAAAATCGACCAACCAAGCGCTTCCCCCGAGACCATCTGCTTTTATTTACAAGCATCAGTTTTACAAGCGGTTTTGGTTTGAAAACGTTGATCCAATCACGGCCTAAGATGATGAGTTGGTCGGAAGATCATATGGTTTCACGTCTAACCTACCCGACTTGTCGTATAGGCTATGAATGAAACAAAAGACGATGAACTTCTTAAGCACGGAAACAACAGAAGAGGCTGATCTTCTTAACAAGCAAATCACTGGCATTAGATCGACATGCAAAACAATACGAAGCATTATTCTCAGGAGGCATGGTGAACAGCTCGTGATGCCGCATGCCAGAACATTCCAAGCTCAACTTTGCAATCAAACACAAGGCCTCGCATTACATAGACAATATTCAGAACAAACTCTTAACACAGGAATATCTCAACAGAGTAACTATTTACTTCTAAACTGAACACAGGAATAGGAAAAAATGATCGACCCTACTCACAGCAAAGGGCGTCCCACTCAAAAATATCAAATGCATGTCTTCTCGCTAACATCAATGAGCAAATATTGACAAGGTTTTCCAATTCCAATATATTAAACTAACGTCTTCTTGCTAACATCAATGATTAAACTTTGACAAGCTTTTCCCATTCAAAATATGTAATCCCTATGATAGTGGAGTTCTGTCGTGTCTTCTTGTACTTTTTTGGGCACTTTTTGCCCAGTGCACTCCACGTGTTGTAGAGTTCCTATGCTCTCTGCAGACTAGTCATGTCACCAGCGTCTACTAATACTCTGTAAAGCTTCTTGGTCATTCCTTCGGTAATGTAGTGCAAACAATGACTGCTTCTTTCTGCAAAGTGGAACGACCAACTGGACCCAGTAATGCAGTAGTTTGCCTTGGATACATTGGCTCCTTTTGTGCAGTTCAACTAAAATCAAAGTCGGAATAAAATTGAGCTTTAATTTTGATATTCCTGTAAGCAATAATAGGTATAAGGGAAACAATTACTGAGAAATAACGGTTGATGACTTGTACTCCCAGAAGAAAAGCATCTACAGATCTACCTTATCTTAATGGGAAACAAAGCAGGAGACTAGCAATTCTCCATCAGTGTGATTCATTCATATTGACTGAGACATTATCTTAACAATGCCTTGTTTCAACATGTATAAAGAATGACAAAGCAGAAAAGTACCATTCCTAAAACAATGCGACTGATTCATTTTAACAGAGACATTATCTTAACAATACCTTGGTTAAACATGTAGAAAGAACTACAAAGCAGGATAGTACCATTCCTAAAATGATGCAACTGATTCGTTTTAATAGAGGCAAAAAAGGAATCAATTACTGGCCAATAAAGGAGGATGAAACATGCGGCCACAAAAATGGTAATCCCGCCAATCCCTAACAAGTGTTGCAGTTTTGAACTAAGATTCGGTAGTTAATTAATTTTGAGAGTGGCATTAGATTAACAAAAAGCATAAACTATTCCAGGGGAGAGTGGGCGCAACAACAGCATGTGCTTCCATCTACTTATAAAGGGGTGATGCAGAGTTTTGTTGTAACAAAGAAACAAGCATCATGTCTGGGTTGAAACAATTTTTGCTCACTTAATGGTAAAAGACAGCAGTTCAATAGCTTCAATTCAACATTTATCCAGAATAGTACCAATACAAGTAGCACAACATCTCAAAGCACACTGCACCATCATGTGGATGAAAGTCGATACTGACCTTTCTTGACCAAGACTTGAAATAGCTCGGGAGGAGGATTTGAACGAAATCCCAACACATATATGAAAATCCGATCTCCTTTTGTGCAGTTCCACCAAAATTAAGCAAAGTCAACGATGTGACATTCAAGTTGAACTGCAGAAAACACTCTTAAAACATAAGTGTTTCGCGTAGCGAAGCAAAATGTCATAAGAGCAACAACTTGAATAGATATCCCTGTTTAAACAGAGGCAAAAAAGGAATCAATTACTGGCTAATAAAGGAGGATGAAACATGCGGCCACTAAAATGGTAATCCCGCTAATCCCTAACAAGTGTTGCAGTTTTGAAATAAGATTCAGTAGTTAATTATGAGAGTGGCATTGCTTAATTTTACCAGTGGCATTAGATTAATGAAAAGCATAAACAATTTCAGGGGAGAGTGGGCGCAACAACGATATGTGCTTCCATCTACTTATAACGGGGGTGATGCAGAGTTTGTTGTAACAAAGCAACAAGCATCATGTCTGAGTTGGTCCCATTTTTGTTCACTACTTAATGGGAAAAGACAGCAATACAATAGCTTCAATTCAACATTTATTTAAAATAGTACCAATACAAGTAGCACAACATCTCAAAGCACACTGCACAATCATATGGATGAAGGCCTGTACTGACCTTTCATGAGAAGACCAAGATAAAATATGAATCTACCAACACGAATAGGAAATCCAATCTCGTTTTGTGCAGTTGCACTGAAATCAAGCAAAGTGTTTCGCGTAGCAAAGCAAAATGTCGCAATAGGAACAAGTTGAATAGATATCCCTATTTAAACAGAGGCAAAAAAGGAATCAATTACTGGCTAATAAAGGAAGATGAAACATGCGGCCATAAAATGGTAATCCCGCGAATCCCTAACAAGTGTTGCAGTTTTGAAATAAGATTCAGTAGTTAATTCTGAGAGTGGCATTGCTTAATTTTACCAGCGCCATTAGATTAACAAAAAGCATAAATAGTTCCAGGGGAGAGTGGGTGCAACAACACCATGTGCTTCCATCTACTTACAAAGGGGGTGATGCAGAGTTTGTTGTAACAAAGCAACAAGCATCATGTCCGGGTTGGTACCATTTTTGTACACTACTTAATGGGAAAAGAGAGCACTACAATAGCTTCAATTCAACATTTATTTAAAACAGTACCAATACAAGTAGCACAGCATCTCAAAACACACTGCACGATCATGTGGATGAAGTCAAGTACCAACCTGTCATGATGCACACAAGATCACCTACGAACCTGCCAACATGAATAGGAAATCCAATCTCGTTTTGTGCAGTTGCACTAAAATCAAGCAAAGTGTTTCACATAGTGTCGAATATCGGGTTCCGGCAAAACCCTTAAGGTTCTAACTCTGGGGTGCGCACGAAGATCTTCCCCTACTGATCCACGTCCCAACGCCTTGCTGAGAGTCTAGGCTGCACGATGAGCAACACAAGGGACACAAGGTTCAAACTGGTTCGGGCCACCGTTGTGGTGTAATACCCTAATCCAGTGTGTGGTGTGGCGGATTGCCTCAGGGGCTGATGATGAACAGTACAGAGGAAGAACAGCCTCGCAAGAGGTGTTCTTGGGCTGGTGCGGTGAACTACTTGGGTGAGTTTGATCGCCTCTGGATCTGATGAAAACTCGATGAGATGCCTTCTATTGTGGTGGCTATCTCTATATATAGAGGCCCTGGTCCTCTTCCCAAATATTGAGCGGGAAGGGAGCCAACAACGGCCATTTTGAAGGGGAACATCTAGTACAAGTTATCCTGACTAAAGTTGGTCTTCGTCTACCAAAGGCACTGGCGATGACGCCGTCTTGGGCTCCACGGTGACCTCTGTCCTGCCGCTCTGCTGGTCTTGGTCTCGTTGCACCGAAATGGTAACCTTTGCTTGATGCCTCGGTACTCCGCGCCTGCGCTTGCCCCCTTTGCACCAAAGAGGAAACGAGGACACTATGCATGCTGGCGCCCGCCTGATCACGATCGTCATGGCTTGCGTCACGAGCACCACGCGAGGTACTCCTGCCTTGATCTCTCCGCCTCCTCGCGAGCCTGTCTTGTGAGGCCATCCCTGAGGAAGCCTTGCTTCGTCCGCCCCGCGAGGCTTGGCCCCTCGCGAGGGTCTTGAGTTCGGATTGATGAAGACGGGCCGTACTGGGCCACCACTTTGAGCCACGCCGCAGGCCGCAGGGAGGCAAGTCTGGGGACCCCGTTCCCAGAACACCGACAGTAGCCCCGGGCCCAAGGCGCGCTTGGACTTGGCTTAGCAGCAAAGTGAAAGGGCAAGTGCGGAGCACCGCGGGCGCCAACAGCCTGCGGCCTTGGTCGTCGCGTGGTGGTTGATTGGACGTGGGCGTCTCCGCTTCCCCACGCTGCCTCGGCAACTGCCCGATTTGACAAGACCCTGCATGCATGCGAAAAGAGTCATGATTACCTATGATTGTGGAGGCCGGCGGTTGGCCTCCTCTAGACTATAAGTACGGAGAGGCGTGACCCCTCGCAGTCTATCTCTTCTTGCTCTGCTCACTCCTTCTCCATCTTTCCACCAATGGCACCGATCCGCCGGTTCTCAGCCAAGGAGAAAGGTAAGGCCCCCCAGGAGGGGCCCGACCCGCTTCCGCCAAAGAAATGGCCGGTCTCCGGCCGCCGTGACGTGGTTGCTTGGCCGGAGGTGTCGAGGCCCTGGTACGAGAGGCCACCTCCTGGGTTTCCGCTCCCTCTGTATGCTCGGGCCGAGGGCCCTAGAGAAGAAGACACCGAGCGGCGCCGCCCGCACCGTCGGCGACATCAACGAGTCACGGTGGTGCGCGTAGTTGCTCCTAGAGTCCATGTTGTGGACTCCACTCGCGAGCTCATACTCCACGCCGCCATGACTCCGAGCTACTAGATTCGCTTTCCTCCTTTCTTCGCCTTCAAGATGCCGCCAAGGGGGCCTCTCGAGCTCTGGTTGCAGCACGCCGACTGCGGTACCCCGGCGACCAGAGCGGAGGTTGAGGTCATCGCTCCGGGCAAGGTCTACATGACCCGAGGCTAGGGCGAGATCACCCAGGTCTGCCGAACAGGGGGTGCCTTCGTGATTCATTTCAAATACGATGGCGCCTCCTTGATGCTCTTCAAGGTCTTCAACGCAGAAGGACGTCGGCTGGAGTGCTGCCCCAGAGAAGGCGGCCAGGACGTCGACGTGACGAGGGCTAGGCCTGCCACCCGCTTCCACAGCGGCTCCTCCGGCAGCAGCAGTGATGCTTGGGGGTCCAGCGATTCTCCCAAGCTTCTCATGACTCCGGAGACGAGAGACGACAGCTACGAGCCGTCGAGCTAGCGCCGCGCTCGGAGCAAGGCAGCTGCGTCAGGTCGCCGGCGCGGCTGATCTGGATGGGGTTGGCGCCGGCCCCTTGTGGCCCACTGTTGATGATGGCGTCGGGCGTGGAGGCGCATGTAGTTAGGGCTCCCTAGGATTAGCACCTTTAGTTCCCTGCGAGGAATCAAGGAAATACCCCGTGGGGGCATGTAAAGCGTCTGCAACGTCTTTTGTTGATATTATCCTTATCATGAAGTGGCGAAAAATGCTTGTCCTGTCTCGGCTCGGTTCCCCCTTTCTAACCCCTCGACGACTTGGCGCTCTATGCTGACAGGTCCCGGTCCCCAGGGAGGCTTCAGCCGTCGCTGGTATGCCAGGTTGCGATGCCGTGGTCAAGGCCAGGAGGTGAGCGGCCCGAGGACCAGTAAGATCCCCTGAGGCGCGATGCTCAGGAGGTCCCCTTTAGTGCTCAAGCAGTCGCGGAAAGGTGAGAAAGGAAGGCAATGTCACCGGCACAGAGCCGCATCAAGTGTGGTTTGGTGTCGCATCAATTAGCTATTTCAGGAGCAAGACTTATATCGAAAGCACGGGGCCGTTCCTCCGCGAGGTGCCGGACTCGTGCGTCGACAGCTGGGATGTAGCTGGGTCGGGCCTTCGCATGCTCCTCCTCCCCTTCCCTGCATTCTCCTTCGTGCTCTACGTCCTCAGGTCCCGGCCCTCGAGCGACCTCAGCCGCCGCTGGTATGCCAGGTCGCGATGCCATGGACAAGGCCAGGGGGTGAGGGCTGGAGAGCCAGTAAGAGCTCCTGAGTCACGATGCTCAGGAGCCCCCTTTTAATGCGCGAGCAGATTGCACGGGAAAGGGAGAGAGAGAGCTCGTGATGCCCCCCACATTATTCCTCAGGTAGTTCCTGTAAGCCAACACGAGAGAAGCAAGGGTTGCCATTACGATTGCCGGCCAGCCATTGGTCGCTCCGAGAGGGTGATGAGGGCACTGAGGGCCTGGTGAGGTAGCGCTTGCGGGGCTGCCACAGGCCAGAGATCGATCGCTCAGATTTGTCGACGTTGCAGGGAAGGACCCATGCACAAGCATCGTGCCAGAGCGAGCGGCTCCAAAGGTAGGTGTCAATCGAGTAGGCGATTATAACAGGCAGGTTAAGCATGAAGGGCGAATTAGCTTAGATAGATACAAGAAAGATACATGCCACTGGGTCAGGCCCGAGCGGCTTGGGGATGATGCAGCTCGAGGGACGCCCCTAGCAAAATGAACCAAAGATGCACGCAAAATGGATACATGCCGCAGGGACAGACCCACGCGACTTGGGAATAATGCAGCCCTGAGGGTGCTCCCAGATGAAATGCAACTCGAAAGATGTCACCTGATACCATTGTAGAGCTAGTGTTGAGGTAGCCGATGATGCGCGGTGAAGAAGCAGATCCTCACGAGCCATCAGAGACCTGAGCCTCGGGAGGCTCTGGGGGTCCGATCGGCTCTTCGAGGACCATCTCCATCTCCGCCAGGACCGCGTGGTGCCTGGCCTCTTGAGCCTCCAGAATGCTCTGCATTAGGCGCTGGTGAGCAGCAGCCGTGTTTGGCAGGCCGAAAGGCATGCAAACGTAGCTGTGTGGCGGACCCTCGCAGTGTACCATGCGCGAAGGCCAGAAACACTCCTGAGACGCGACTCGGTTGAGCCCTGGGTAGTCGATGCAGACGCGCAGCCCGCCATCCTTGCCTGGATGGGGAGCTACGCCGGGTAGGCGGCGATCGCCACGCATGACTCTTGATTCCTCCAGCTCCTAAATGGTCTTGGTGATGAACTCCTAAGGGTTGGGCCCTCCTTGCCTCCTGCCTTCTCAGGGAAATGTGCCGTGAAGCACGCCTCCAAGTGGTGCCCGAGCGCCTCCCTCGTGATCTTGGCAAAGTCTGAGGCCCTCCAGGAGAGAGCCCCCGAGCCTTGCCCGAGGAGGGCGCTGGGCGCGCCTTCCTATGCGACGGAGGGAGGCGCCCCTTGGACGGGCGCAGATCCTAGCGCGGTGCCTCCGGAGATGCCTGCCTCCTAAGGCCTTGAGATGGGTGATGTCTTCTTCTTCTTGGGAACTGCCTCGGAAGGGTTCCCGCTCTTGCTGTCTGGGTCTTCGACTAATGCAGCTTGGAAGGCGCGCTCGAGAGAGCACACCGCATCCTTCTCTTCGCAAGGGACTGTGATGACTCCGCCGCTTCCCGGCATCTCGAGGACATTGTAGCCATGGTGGGTCACCGCCATGAACTTGGCAAGGGCTGGATACCCGAGGATGGCATTGTACGGCAGGCGAATATGGGCAACGTCGAAGTCGATGAGCTCGGTCCGGTAGTTCTTGCGCTATCCGAAGGTGACAGGGAGGCGAACCTGCCCTATCAGAGTGGTGGAACCGTCAGTGACTCCTGAGAAAGGCTTGGTTGGCTGGAGCTGATCATATGGCACTTGGAGGTTGTTAAACGTCTCGAGGACAGAACGTTGAGTCCTACGCCTGTAACGCCCCGGATTCGATGCGCCAGGTGTCTGCCAGTTATTCGTCATTGTTGCCATGTCATTTGCTTGCGTGTTGCATTTTATCATGTCATATTGTGCATTTCATTTTGCATACGTGTTCGTTTCATGCATCCGAGCATTTTCCCCGTTGTCCGTTTCGCAATCCGGCACTCCTATGTCCTCCGGCGTTCCCCTTTTTGTCTCTCGTTGTGAGCAGGTGTTAAACGTTCTCGGAATGGACCGAGTCTTGCCAAGCGGCCTTGGTATAGCACCGATAGACCTCCTGTCAAGTTTCGTGCCATTTGGAGTTCGTTTGATACTCCAACGGTTAACCGGGTAACCGTAAAGCCCCTTTCTCTTTGCAGCCCAACACCTCTTCCCACAGCCCACCAGACCCATCCAAACCCCCTCCATGCTCTCCGCCGTTCGATCACGATCGTGTGGGCCAAAACCGTGCTCCATTTGGACTCTCCTAGCTCCCAGAAACTATAAATATGTCCTCCCCCGAAAATCCCGCAGTCCAACCCTAGATCCATCCCTTCCGCGCCGCCGGACATGTCCGCCCGGCGACCGGACATGTCCGCCCCGCTTCCCCCGTCCAATCGTGGCCTTCCACGTGGCGAGCCGCCATCCCGCGCCGCCGCGGCCCGCCAAGCCCGTCGAGGACCCGCGCAGGCCCGCGCGCCGCCGCCGCCTGGCCTGCTCCCCCGAGCCGGTCGCCCCGCTCGTCCCCGCCACCGGCGCGCCTCTGCCCCGCCGGCGGCGTGCGCCGCCGCCCGCCGCCGCGGCTCCCTGGCCCGGCCGCCGCAGGCCCCCGCCGCCATCTGCCTCACCGGCCCTGTCGCCTCGTCGCCTCGTCATCCGCGCCCACCAGAGGGCCGCGCCGCCGCCCTGCCGCCCCGCGCCGGCGCCCCTCCGCGCCCGGCCGCGCCTCTCCCTCCTTGCCGGCCATCTCCGGTGATGCCCCGGTTAAATCCGGGCAGGAGCGCCCGGTTCCGCCCCATCCCCATCCCGTTTCGGCATCTCCAGTCATCCTCCGACAATCTCCGGCCAGATCCGCCACCGCCTCCTTATCCGTGCAAGCTAGAGGTTGACCCCGATTCCTCTAAGTCCCGAAATATTTTGCATAATCATGCCATGTTCATCGCATCATATCTTTGCATCCGTAGCTCTGTTTCGTGCGCGTAATATGTCAAATTGTTCGTCTCAACGAGTACTTCATTTCATTCTATTGCATCATGTTCATTTGAGTTCATCTTGATGCCTGAATCTTCATTGCAAGAGTGCTATGTGATGTTAATCTGCTGAAACTGTTATAACATGCTCATTTGTCATTTTTGCCATGTTTGATGTGTGCATCCTATGAGCTTGATGTCTACATGTGTTTTGATCTATGTCATGCCATCTTTACAGTGGTGTATGCCATGTATTTTTGTGATCTCTGTGGTGACTAGCACAAGCATGCAAACTAGGCTTTGTGATGTTGCTGATTTTAGTCCCTGTTCTGCTGTTATTTTGATGCCATGTAAACTTGATGCTACAGAGAGATCCATGCTTATTTTGAGATACTTCATTAAGGATCTTTTGAACATATGGTTATGCTCTATCCATTCATGACCCTGTTTGAAATTATGGAGTAGTCTAGCATGTCATTTCCGTGCTCTACTTTTGCTACAAAATGTTTCCTGGAAGATTGTTTACATGTTATTCAATTTTGCCAAGGTTGTTGTAGTTGATCCTTGCATGCTATGAACTTGTTCTTGCCTTGGTTGGTTTCATAATCATGTCTTCTTGCTGATGCTATGCTTATCTTGTCATGCAATGACATGTGGTGAGTGAATCGATCTTGTTAAGTAGTGTACTCGTTGTTGCTGTTTTGCTAGGCTGAATCTGTTATTTCGTGATGCTATGTAAACCTGCTTCTACAAGTCATTCTATGCATAACTTGGAGATGTTCACTAAGCGTATTTTGTTATACATTTCATGCTCTATCCATCCATGCCCTTGGTTGCAATTATAGCCTGATGTAGCCTGTTGTAATCTTGCTCCAAAGTTGCTAAATAATGTTGCTGTCAGCCTGTTAACATTAAGTTCAGTTGTTGCCATGCTTGTTGTTAGTGATCCATGCACCCTATGAACTTGCTTTGCCATGCTTATCTTCATAAACATGCCTTCTTACTGTTGGTTGCCTTGCCATGCCATGTAATGCTTTGTGGTGAGTGGTACAAGCTCACCAACATGCCTACTTATTGTTGTTCCTGCCATGTATGAATCTGTCATAACTTGCTATGTTTACATGGGTGCCATCATATCTTCTGATCCTTTTTGGCTCATGGTCAGTGAGGGACTTTTGTTCTATTTATTTAGTAGATTCATTCCATGCCTTTGTTTTCCATGATAAGTTCCTGTAACATGTTGTTTGATAGCTCTAAACATTGCAACCTGATGTTATTTCTGCAAAGCCTGAAACTATTATTATTTGCAATCTTGTCATGTGTGTTTGAGCATGTTCTAGTAGTTTCTGGAGATAGCTCAGTGTTCATGTTTTGTTATACTTTACCTGTACATCATGCCCATGCCTTTTGTTTTCTTGTTGAGGTCCTGTAGCATGTTGTTTTGATGCTTGCAAGATGCCTAGTTGCTGTTTTGGACAGCTTGTCCTTTAAACTTGTATAGGGTGTATGTGTTGCACCGTTGCTCCGTTTTGAGTGTGCTCTATATGAAACTTGCTTGATTTTGCATATATTTTCATATTATCATGTTGCATCCTTGTTTTGAGGTGTTTGATTGATGTTTGATTGCATTTTGCATCAATGTCATGTTTAACTTGCTTTGCTCATATCTTCTACGCCGTAGCTCCGAACTAAATGAACTTTATATGTAACTTGACGAGAATCTCGTGTAGATCATCTTGGTGCATCTTAACTTGCTGTTTAACAACTTGAACATAAGGTTTATTCAGATCTAGACCAATTTCGAAATTTGCATATGAGGACTCACCGGAATTGTAATATGTTGTTCCCGGCCTCATTTAAACTTGCCTTGATGTGTTGTTCTTGTTTGTATCATCTCTTGCCATGAGTAGCTTCATGTAGTATTGTTTTGCATCATACTTGGTTGAGCATCATGTGTTGTTCTTGTGTGGTGTGTTTACCATGTTGTGTGCTTCTCTCGATAGTTCCCGTTTCGTTGCGATCGTGAGGATTCGTTCGTCTACGCTTGGTTCGTCTTCATGGCTTCATCTCCTTCATGGACTCGTTCTTCTTCCTTGCGGGATTTCAGGCAAGATGACCGCTACCCTGGATCTCACTACTATCTTTGCTATGCTAGTTGCTTCGTTCTATCGCTTTGCTGCGCTACCTATCACCTGTTTATCAAGCCATCCCAAATTGCCATGAACCTCTAACCTTTGACACCCTTCCTAGCAAACCGTTGCTTGGCTATGTTACCGCTTTTGCTCAGCCCTCTTATAGCGTTGCTAGTTGCAGGTGAAGTTGAAGATTGCTCTTTGGTGGACAGGATTATGTTGGGATATCACAATATCTCTTATATTATTATTAATGCATCTATATACTTGGTAAAGGGTGGAAGACTCGGCCTTATGCCTGGTGTTTTGTTCCACTCTTTCCGCCCTAGTTTTCGTCATACCGGTGTTATGTTCCCAGATTTTGCGTTCCTTACGCGGTTGGGTGATTTATGGGACCCCCTTGATAGTTCGCTTTGAATAAAACTCCTCCAGCAAGGCCCAACCTTGGTTTTACCATTTGCCTCACCTAGCCCTTTTTCCCTTGGGAGTCGCCCTCTCGAGGGTCATCTTTATTTTACCCCCCCCCCCCGGGCCCGTGCTCGTCGTGAGTGTTGGTCCAACCCGTCAACCGCCGGTGGCCACCAGGGGCAACTCTGGGCTGGCCTAGTGGAAGTTTGGACAATCCGGTGTGCCCTGAGAACGAGATATGTGCAGCTCCTATCAGGATTTGTCGGCACATTCGGGCGGCTTTGCTGGTCTTGTTTTACCATTGTCAAAATGTCTTGTAAA
This sequence comes from Triticum aestivum, assembly GCF_018294505.1. NCBI lineage: Eukaryota > Viridiplantae > Streptophyta > Magnoliopsida > Poales > Poaceae > Triticum > Triticum aestivum. Next base: position 388,558,483 of record NC_057801.1, read on the forward strand.
CCGGGATTCCGAGTCTGATCGGGTCTTCCTGGGAGAAGGTATATCCTTCGTTGATCGCGAGAGCTTATCATGGGCTAAGTTGGGACACCCCTGCAGGGTATAATCTTTTGAAAGTCGTGCCTGCGGTTATAGGCAGATGGGAATTTGTTAATGTCCGGTTGTAGATAACTTGACACCGGATCCGAATTAAAACGCGTCAACCATGTGTGTAACCGTGATGGTCTCTTTTTGGCGGAGTCCGGGAAGTGAACACGGTCTTTGGGTTATGTTTGATGTAAGTAGGAGTTCAGGATCACTTCTTGATCATTGCTAGCTTCACGACCGTTCCTTTTGCTCTCTTCTCGCTCTTATTTGCGTATGTTAGCCACCATATCATGCTTAGTTGCTGCTGCAGCCTCACCACTTATCCTTTCCTTACCCATTAAGCTTTGCTAGTCTTGATACCCATGGTAATGGGATTGCTGAGTCCTCGTGGCTCACAGATTACTACAACAACAGTTGCAGGTACATGTTATGCGATGGTCCTGACGCGAGAGCGATGCTTGCTTGCGTTGAGTTTTTCTTCTGCTTCTTCGATCAGGGGATAGGTTCCAGGTCGGCAGCCTGGGCTAGCAGGGTGGATGTCGTTTGAGTTTCTGTTTGTGTTCATCCGTAGTCGGATGTTGCTCTTATGTATTGTGAGGTTGTATTCATGTGGCATTGTATTCCTCTTGTATGTATCCCCATCTATTATGTAATGTTGATGTAATGATATCCACCTTGCAAAGCATTTCAATATGCGGTTCTATCCTTGGTGGGACCTTCGAGTCTCTTTAGGATAGTATCGCATATTGGGCGTGACAAGTTGGTATCAGAGCCTCGACCGACCCTAGGAGCCCCCTTGATTGATCGTGTAGTTTGGCCGTTGTTGAGTCTAGAAGAAAAACTTTTCTGAGTCTAGTTATATCAGAGAGTAGGAATTCTTTTTACTCCTCTGCCCCATCGTCGCTCTGGTAAGGAATCTTGACGTAGGTGTTTTGAATTACTTCTCTTCCCTTTCAAACTTTCTTTAGGATCACGCAGTTGGTTTTCCGATCATTGGTTCTCAACTCTTTTTATCCGGTGCATTTCTCGTCAAGTTGACTCGAGCCTCTTCATCTTTGCCAAGTTCAATCCTCAGTTGTCTTGTTTTCCCACCCACCGACCCTCTTTCATCTCGGAGCCAGAGTCCGTAATCAAGTATCCATCCTACTCGTGTGAAGTCTTTGCTCTCTCTCCTCAATGATTTCAACCAGTGTTTCTCTTCAAGATATTCGTCGGTTTCCCCTTCTAAGTTGCCTTTGTTTTCCCGCCCTCCCACCCTCTTCTTCCCGGAGTCTGAGTCTCTTGCGACCATCAATTTCATCCGTGTGGAGCCTCTTCAGTGTTTCCTCAATTATTTCAACCGGTGAATTCTCGTCTCGTTCGTCATTCTTCATCCCTTTCTTTCTTCAGGTGCACTCAATTCAAGTTTTTTTCGGGTTGATCACATTCTTTTCTAGGATCAAGTGTTCTCCTTGCTCGTTCGTCTCTCGCCAATTTATCCTCCCGGAGTGCTCAAGACATCTCAGGAGATTCGTCTGTGTTCTAATTAATTCGAGGTTGTCACCTCATTCAAATATCTCAATTGTTCCGGTGCATCATCTATCTCTTCAACAATCCTTTTCAAAGGTGTTTTCTCTTTAGTGGGCCCTAACCCACAGGTCTTTTTCCAGGATCTTACCTGACTCTTCTAATTTTTCCCCGAAGTTATTCTCAAATTCTTTTCAAAGTGTGACGTAAGTATGATTTTCATCAGTCAGATATTTTCCAAGATCGATTTCAAATCATTTTTCATTGTTGGATCAACCTCTTTGCTTTTCATTCTACCGGGGTATCTCAGTAATTTTGGTGGTGTTTCCCGTCGTCTTTTGAAGACCGAAGAAGAGTTCCTCTTAAATCTTGTTCATTCTCTCGAAGTTTCGCGGTTCTAGCCTCATGTTATCCTCTCGAATTATTCCATTTGTCAAATATTCTTTCCTTACCCATCCGGAGTTTGTCAGGAGTTGTTTCTCCATTTCTTTTCACCGGAGGCCATCATTCCAGTTTTCGTTCTCTATTTATCCCGGTGCTCTGTTCAAGTGTTTTTTTAGTCAGCTCATGATCTCCTTGTCCTTTCGCATCTAATCCCCTCTAGCATAATTGTTCTTCTAATTCTTCCCGGTGATTCATTCTCTTTCATCAGTCATTTTCGAATTCTTACGGTGGTTCGTTCAAGTTTCTTTTCCTTGATTATCATTTTAATTCATTTGTTCTTTCCAAATCCTACCGGTGGTTCATGAAGACCTTCTCAAGTCTGCGATATGTCACTTCTCAATCCTTTTCAAGAAGAATAAGTTGCATGCCAAATCCGGTTGTCATCAATTAAATTTGATGAGGATAAGCATACAATAAATCTTATTCTTATTTCATCCAAGTGAGTAATCCTTTCCTTCGGAGTTTGTTCTTGATGAATAAATTCTAGTTCCAAGTGTTTTCATCTTTTTCTTTTCCGGAGTTCAAATTTTCCTCGGCCATCTCGTCGAAAACCCCATCTAAATCATCACAAGGCTCATCTTATTCGTTCATCCTTCATTTTATCTCGTCATCCTTTTGTAACCGGAGTTCTTCATGGTGGTTCGTCATGATTTAAATTCATTCTTTCAAGAGTTCATCAAGATTCTTGTTGGCGGAGTTCAAGTATCTTTTCTTCTTGCGTCTCGAAGTGCAATTAATTCTCCGTATTCTTTTGAAGTGGAGTTTGCATTTCTTCGTTCTTCTAAGTTATCCAATCATTTCCGTTTGCGGCTGGTTATCACCTCATAATTTCTGAGATGTTATCCATAAGTCCACGACAAGCTTATTCTTTTCGTTGTTGAATTTTCTCAACAACTCCCTTCAATCCTTCCTTCTATGTCCTTTCAATTTCATTCTTTCAATTCTTTCAGAGGCATTGCATTGTTCATATCGTCAAGTGCCATCTCTTTGGGTGAAGTTCGTGTTCTATTCTTTCCTTGTTCAACCGGAGTGCTGCCTAAATCCTTTCAGTCTTATTCGTTTCTTATCTCGTTCTAATCGGAGTGGTTTCATAGTCTATCTGATTCCTTGAGCTTTCGATTCTCGTCATTCTCGTCGCTCTTCTCTTCTTCTCAAGTGCTCTCGATTCTTTGCTTCTTCTCTTGAATTCTTGCTTTACCTCATCCTTTTCCCTTCCGTCTCGGTCCTAAGATCTCGGGACGAGATCTCTTGTTAGTGGAGGAGTGTTGTAACGCCCCGGATTCGATGCGCCAGGTGTCTGCCAGTTATTCGTCATTGTTGCCATGTAATTTGCTTGCGTGTTGCATTTTATCATGTCATCTTGTGCATTTCATTTTGCATACGTGTTCGTTTCATGCATCCGAGCATTTTCCCCGTTGTCCGTTTCGCAATCCGGCACTCCTATGTCCTCCGGCGTTCCTCTTTTTGTCTCTCGTTGTGAGCGGGTGTTAAACATTCTCGGAATGGACCGAGTCTTGCCAAGCGGCCTTGGTATAGCACCGGTAGACCGCCTGTCAAGTTTCGTGCCATTTGGAGTTCGTTTGATACTCCAACGGTTAACCGGGTAACCGTAAAGCCCCTTTCTCTTTGCAGCCCAACATCTCTTCCCACAGCCCACCGAACCCATCCAAACCCCCCTCCATGCTCTCCACCGTTTGATCACGATCGTGTGGGCAAAAACCGTGCTCCATTTGGACTCCCCTAGCTCCCAGAAACTATAAATATGCCCTCCCCCGAAAATCTCGCAGTCCAACCCTAGATCCATCCCTTCCGCGCCGCCAGACATGTCCGCCCGGCGACCGGATGTGTCCGCCCCGCTCTCCCCGTCCAATCGTGGCCTGCCACGTGGCGAGCCGCCGTCCTCCGCCGTCGTGGCCCGCCAGGCCCGTCGCGGACCCGCACAGGCCCGCGCGACACCGCCGCCTGGCCCGCTCCCCCGAGCCGGTCGCCCCGCTCGTCACCGCCGCCAGCGCGCCTCCGCCCCGCCGCCGCGGCTCCCTGGCCCGGCCGCCGCAGGCCCCCGCCGCCATCTGCCTCGCCGGCCCCGTCGCCTCCTCGCCTCGTCGCCCGCGCCCACCGGAGGGCCGCGCCGCCGCCCTGCCACCCTGCGCCGGCGCCCGGCCGCGCCTCTCCCTCCTTGTCGGCCATCTCCGGTGATGCCCTAGTCAGATCCGGGCAAGAGCGCCCGGATCTGCCCCATCCCCATCCCGTTTCGGCATCTCCGGTCATCCTCCGACGATCTCCGGCCAGATCCGCCACCGCCTCGTTATCCGTGCAAGCTAGAGGTTGACCCCGATTCCTCTGTCCCGAAATATTTTGCATAATCATGCCATGTTCATCGCATTATATCTCTGCATCCGTAGCTCCGTTTCGTGCGTGTAATATGTCAAATTGTTCGTCTCAACGAGTACTTCATTTCATTCTATTGCATCATGTTCATTTGAGTTCATCTTGATGCCTGAATCTTCGTTGCAAGAGTGCTATGTGATGTTAATCTGCTGAAACTATTATAACATGCTCATTTGTCCTTTTTGCCATGTATGATGTGTGCATCCTATGAGGTTGATGTCTACATGTGTTTTGATCTATGTCATGCCATCTTTACAGTGGTGTATGCCATGTATTTTTGTGATCTCTGTGGTGACTAGCACAAGCATGCAAACTAGGCTTCGTGATGTTGCTAATTTTAGTCCCTGTTCTGTTGTTATTTTGATGCCATGTAAACTTGATGCTACAGAGAGATCCATGCTTATTTTGAGATACTTCATTAAGGATCTTTTGAACATATGGTTATGCTCTATCCATTCATGACCCTGTTTGCAATTATGGAGTAGTCTAGCATGTCATTTTCGTGCTCTACTTTTGCTACAAAATGTTTCCCAGAAGATTGTTTACATGTTATTCAATTTTGCCAAGGTTGTTGTAGTTGATCCTTGCATGCTATGAACTTGTTCTTGCCTTGGTTGGTTTCATAATCATGTCTTCTTGCTGATGCTATGCTTATCTTGTCATGCAATGACATGTGGTGAGTGAATCGATCTTGTTAAGTAGTGTACTCGCTGTTGTTGTTTTGCTAGGCTGAATCTGTTATTTCGTGATGCTATGTAAACCTGCTTCTACAAGTCATTCTATGCATAACTTGGAGATGTTCACTAAGCGTGTTTTGTTATACATTTCATGCTCTATCCATCCATGCCCCTGATTGCAATTATAGACTGATGTAGCCTGTTATAATCTTGCTCCAAAGTTGCTAAATAATGTTGCTGTCAGCCTATTAACATTAAGTTCAGTTGTTGCCATGCTTGTTGTTAGTGATCCATGCACCCTATGAACTTGCTCTTGCCATGCTTATCTTCATAAACATGCCTTCTTACTGTTGGTTGCCTTGCCATGCCATGTAATGCTTTGTGGTGAGTGGTACAAGCTCACCAACATGCCTACTTATTGTTGTTCCTGCCATGTATGAATCTGTCATATAACTTGCTATGTTTACATGGGTGCCATCATATCTTCTGATCCTTTTTGGCTCATGGTCAGTGAGGGACTTTTGTTCTATTTATTTAGTAGATTCATTCCATGCCTTTGTTTGCCATGATAAGTTCCTGTAACATGTTGTTTGATAGCTCTAAACATTGCAACCTGATGTTATTTCTACAAAGCCTGAAACTATTATTATTTGCAATCTTGCCATGTGTGTTTGAGCATGTTCTAGTAGTTTCTGGAGATAGCTCAGTGTTCATGTTTTGTTATGCTTTACCTGTACATCATGCCCATGCCTTTTGTTTTCTTGTTGAGGTCCTGTAGCATGTTGTTTTGATGCTTGCAAGATGCCTAGTTGTTGTTTTGGACAGCTTGTCCTTTAAACTTGTATAGGGTGTATGTGTTGCACCGTTGCTCCATTTTGAGTGTGCTCTATATGAAACTTGCTTGATTTTGCATATATTTTCATATTATCATGTTGCATCCTTGTTTTGAGGTGTTTGATTGATGTTTGATTGCATTTTGCATCAATGCCATGTTTAACTTGCTTTGCTCATATCTTCTAGGTCGTAGCTCCGAACTAAATGAACTTTATATGTAACTTAACGAGAATCTCGTGTAGATCATCTTCGTGCATCTTAACTTGCTGTTTAACAACTTGAACATAAGGTTTATTCAGATCTAGACCAATTTCGAAATTTGCATATGAGGACTTACCGGAATTGTTATATGTTGTTCCCGGCCTCATTTAAACTTGCCTTGATGTGTTGTTCTTGTTTGCATCATCTCTTGCCATGAGTAGCTTCATGTAGTCTTGTTTTGAATCATACTTGGTTGAGCATCATGTGTTGTTCTTGTGTGGTGTGTTTACCATGTTGTGTGCTTCTCTCGATAGTTCCTGTTTCGTTGCGATCGTGAGGATTCGTTCGTCTACGCTTGGTTCGTCTTCATGGCTTCATCTCCTTCATGGACTCGTTCTTCTTCCTTGCGGGATTTCAGGCAAGATGACCGCTACCCTGGATCTCACTACTATCTTTGCTATGCTAGTTGCTTCGTTCTATCGCTTTGCTGCGCTACCTATCACCTGTTTATCAAGCCATCCCAAATTGCCATGAACCTCTAACCTTTGACACCCTTCCTAGCAAACCGTTGCTTGGCTATGTTACCGCTTTTGCTCAGCCCTCTTATAGCGTTGCTAGTTGCAGGTGAAGTTGAAGATTGCTCTTTGGTGGACAGGATTATGTTGGGATATCACCATATCTCTTATATTATTATTAATGCATCTATATACTTGGTAAAGGGTGGAAGACTCGGCCTTATGCCTGGTGTTTTGTTCCACTCTTGCCGCCCCTAGTTTCCGTCATACCGGTGTTATGTTCCTGGATTTTGCGTTCCTTACGCGGTTGGGTGATTTATGGGACCCCCTTGACAGTTCGCTTTGAATAAAACTCCTCCAGCAAGGCCCAACCTTGGTTTTACCATTTGCCTCACCAAGCCCTTTTTCCCTTGGGAGTCGCCCTCTCGAGGGTCATCTTTATTTTACCCCCCCCCCCCGGCCAGTGCTCGTCGTGAGTGTTGGTCCAACCCGTCAACCGCCGGTGGCCACCAGGGGCAACTCTGGGCTGGCCTAGCGGAAGTTTGGACAATCCGGTGTGCCCTGAGAACGAGATATGTTTAGCTCCTATCAGGATTTGTCGGCACATTTGGGCGGCTTTGCTGGTCTTGTTTTACCATTGTCGAAATGTCTTGTAAACCGGGATTCCGAGTCTGATCGGGTCTTCCTGGGAGAAGGTATATCCTTCGTTGATCGCGAGAGCTTATCATGGGCTAAGTTGGGACACCCCTGCAGGGTATAATCTTTCGAAAGCCGTGCCTGCGGTTATAGGCAGATGGGAATTTGTTAATGTCCGGTTGTAGATAACTTGACACCGGATCCGAATTAAAACGCATCAACCGCGTGTGTAACCGTGATGGTCTCTTTTTGGCGGAGTCCGGGAAGTGAACACGGTCTTTGGTTATGTTTGACGTAAGTAGGAGTTCAGGATCACTTCTTGATCATTGCTAGCTTCACGACCGTTCCTTTTGCTCTCTTCTCGCTCTTATTTGCGTATGTTAGCCACCATATCATGCTTAGTCGCTACTGCAGCCTCACCACTTATCCTTTCCTTACCCATTAAGCTTTGCTAGTCTTGATACCCATGGTAATGGGATTGCTGAGTCCTCGTGGCTCACAGATTACTACAACAACAGTTGCAGGTACATGTTATGCGATGGTCCTGATGCGAGAGCGATGCTTGCTTGCGTTGAGTTGAGTTCTTCTTCTGCTTCTTCGATCAGGGGATAGGTTCCAGGTCGGCAGCCTGGGCTAGTAGGGTGGATGTCGTTTGAGTTTCTGTTTGTGTTCATCCATAGTCGGATGTTGCTCTTATGTATTGTGAGGTTGTATTCATGTGGCATTGTATGCCTCTTGTATGTATCCCCATCTATTATGTAATGTTGATGTAATGATATCCACCTTGCAAAGCATTTCAATATGCGGTTCTATCCTTGGTGGGACCTTCGAGTCTCTTTAAGATAGTATCGCATATTGGGCGTGACAACGCCGCTATCGATGAGGGTCCTGGTGACTTGCACGTTGCTGATGACTGGGGAACAAAGCATTGGGAGGACGCTAGCTGTAGCCACAAACTTGAGCTGATCTGCTGAACTAAATGTGATGGCGCACGTGGACCACCTGAGAGGGCGCGTGGCCTCGAGCTTGGGAAGGACTGCGTTCACTTCGCGGGCAAACTGCTTGAAGATGCGCTGAGAGGCTGGGGCCTGGGCACCGCCCAGGATGCAAGCGATAGCACCCGGCTCCTGGAAACCCCCAGCCCCCTCGTCCTGGTGGGGGTCATCATTCCTTCTTGGCGGTGGCAGCAGAGGAGGAAGGCCTACATTGCCCTGAGGGCGGTCCTCGCGAGGCTGATCCCTCCAAGCCCCCTCGTGAGGCTGGTCCTGCCAGCGGTTGTCACGAGGTCGGTCACGCCACTCCATGCGAGGGCCTCGGTCATCCCATCGTCCTCCACCTCTTCCTCCTCCTCGGCCGTAGCCCCGATCATTGCGCTCCGGGCATCGACAGATGCGTCCTTCTCGAACAGCCCTGAGCTCTTGGCATTTGTTGGTGTTGTGGGTGTGGAGGTCGTGGTAGATGCAGTATCGGCTGCCCTTGGACGACTCTCGCTGGTCCCTGCCATGCTTCGTGTCTAGTTCTGCTGTGAGCACGGCATCTCCCTTGCGCTTCACGTCCTTGGCCTTGGCTTTCTTCTCTTCATGGTCTGCAGCTGGAAGCTCGAGAAGGGAGAGGCGTCCCTCCTCAGCCCTTGCACACTTGGTCGCCAGGTTGAACAGCTCTAGAGATGTGCACAGATCCTCGTGGATAGCAAGCTTCTCCTTCATCTTGACGTCGCGGACGCCATCAGAAAACGTTGAGATGATGGCCTCCTCGGTCACCATGGGAATCTTGAGGCGAGCACTGTTGAAGCGATGGATGTAATTTTGCAGGGTCTCTCCAGGCTGCTGCTTGATACGGTGCAGGTCACCCACGACTAGAGGATGGTCACGAGTGCCTTGGAAGTTGGCGATGAAACGGGTGCGCATCTCATCCCAAGAAGAGACCGTGCCAGGAGGCAGGTTCAGGAGCCAGGTGCGGGCACCATCCTTGAGCGCCATGGGAAACCAATTCGCCATGACTTTTTCGTCTCTGTTGGCCGCCTCGATGTCCAGCTCATAGAGCTGGAGGAACTCCGCGGGGTCGGCGGTGCCGTTGTAGCAAGGAGGCAGATCCGGCTTGAACTTGCCTGGCCAGGTGACATTGCGTAGCTCGGTGGTGAAGGCGCGGCAGCCTGCGATGGCCACCGGAGCCCTTTACTGACGCGGGGCTTGCTCTTCGAGACTCCCACGCGCCGCCGCTAGAGGCAGCGCGGGGTTTTGAAGTGCTCGCGCAGGGACGCAGTCTTGACGTGCTAGAGCGGGGAGCACGCGAGCGCCTTCTTGAGGCCGAGGAATTTCTTGACAACTCCTTTCCTGTCGCGCGGGCGCCGGACGCGGTGGCTGTCGTCCAGGGGCTGCGTGCCTTGGAGCTAGGGCACCTTCTTGGGGAGGAGGTGGCAGAGGCACCTCCTGAGCTGCGTCACCCACGCAGGACGAAGGGCGAGGCAGCGATAGGGACGGCGCAGGAGAGCCCCCTGCGGCGCTGACGTGCTTGGTGATGCGAGCGAGCCACTTCTCATAGAGGTCGTCGACAGGGCGGCAGTGCAGGAGCTCATGTGCCAGGAGCAACGTGGCCTGCGCGTCTGTGGGAGCACGACGGGCGTGAGACAACGAACCAGCTGGAGTCAGCGATGGAGTGGCGGTGCGGCCTTCCTGCCGCACCGAGGGATGCAGTGACGACGCTTGCTGCTTGTTCCCCGCAGGGTCGGTGGCGGCATTGGTGGCAGGCGACGGAGAACGGCGGGGAGACCCACCGACGGGAGCCGTCTGGGCGATGCGGGCGGCGAGAGCAGCCTGACGCTCGGCGCGGGCTCGGCGAGCGTCAGCCATGGATGTGACAAACGATGGAACGCGGGACAGCGGACGGAAAATTCCGGCACACCCCTGCCTGGCGCACCAAATGTCGGATACCGGGTTCCGGCAAAACCCTTAAGGTTCGAACTCTGGGGTGCTCGCAAAGATCTTCCCACTACTGATCCACGTCCCAACGCCTTGCTGAGAGTCTAGGCTGCACAATGAGCAACACAAGGGACACAAGGTTTATACTGGTTCGGGCCACCTTTGTGGTGTAATACCCTAATCCAGTGTGTGGTCTGGCGGATTGCCTCAGGGGCTGATGATGAACAATACAGAGGAAGAACAGCCTCGCGAGAGGTGTTCTTGGGCTGGTGCGGTGAACTACTTGGGTGAGTTCGATCGCCTCTGTATCTGATGAGAACTCGATGAGATGCCTTCTACTGTGGTGGCTATCTCTATATATAGAGGCCCTGGTCCTCTTCCCAAATATTGAGCGGGAAGGGAGCCAACAACGGCCATTTTGAAGGGGAACATCTAGTACAAGTTATCCTGACTAAAGTTGGTCTTTGTCTGCCAAAGGCACTGGCGATGACGCCGTCTTGGGCTCCACGGTGACCTTCGTCCTGCTGCTCTACTGGTCTTGGTCTCGTTGCACCGAAATGGTAACCTTTGCTTGATGCCTCGGTACTACGCGCCTGCGCTTGCCCCCTTTGCACCAAAGAGGAAACGAGGACAGTGCGCAGGCCGGCGCCCGCCTAATCATGATCGTCACGGCTTGCGTCACGAGCACCTCACGAGATACTCCTGCCTTGATCTCTCCATCTCCTCGCGGGCCTGCCTGGTGAGGCCGCCCCTGAGGAAGCCTTGCATCGTCCGTCCCGTGAGGCTTGGCCCCTCGCGAGGATCTTGAGTTTGGGTTGATGAAGACGGGCCGTACTGGGCCACCACTTTGAGCCACACTGCAGGCCGCAGGCAGGCAAGTCTGGGGACCCCCGTTCCCAGAACACCGACACGTAGCGAAGCAAAATGTCGCAATAGCAGCAAGTTGAATAGATACCCCTGTTTTAACAGAGGCAAAAAAGGAAACAATTACTTGCCGATAAAGGAGGATGAAACAAACGGTGACAGAAAGAAGCATCTAACTTATCTTCATGGAAAACAAAGTAGGATAGTAGCATTTAAAAAACGGTTGCATTGATTCATGTTAACAGAGACATTCTCTTAAAACAACATTCGTTAAAAAATATAATTTACTTTTAACAGCGGCATTGCTTCAATTTTTCGGCGGCATTCTTAGATTAACAACAGCAAAATAGCTGTATGGGACATGCCAGCACCATGACCGTCAACACGTATAAATGGTTGATGCAGAGTATGTAGCCAAGCAGCATATCTGCATTGGTCCCATATTTGTTCTCTTTGAACCTTTTTCCTATGTGAGGGCAGCAAATCTAGTCCTGCACAAACTACCCGACCCCCAGTTTCTTTCCCTTTTCAACAAAGACTTCGGCTTGACGTTGAAGATCTTCAGCCATAGGCCAAAGTGCGGCTCAATGTGGAGGAAGGCCTCGCAGACCGTGATGAAGAAGGCAAGGTGGAGGATGGAGTTCGGGGCCATGTGGTGGAAGTCGAGCCCGTAGTAGAACATTACCCAACGCACGAAGGTGTGCAGCGGGAACCCTAAATCTCTGACGAGGTGGGGGACAAAGACTACCCTCTCCCCTGGTTTGGGAGGGACACATGGGTGGAGACCTCCATGGGGATGTACCCTGCGCTGCGCAGCTCCAGGGTGGTGCCCTCCATCATGATGGAACCACCCCAGTGTCCCCTGAGGTTGTGGGCCATTACTAAGAATGGAAGGTGGGAGGTGCCACGAAAGGAGGAGGGCAAGATTGGATTTGAGTGCTAGGGCTCAAGAGGACGCTGGCGGGGGAAATGAGAGTGTGGTTCTTTCCGTTGTAGTTCTTTTGCTCTTATAGGGTGGTGAAAGGCCAAGAGCCCCCCTGCCGCGCCGGCGAAATTGCCACCCTCCCCCCCCCCCGGCATAAAAAATGACATTTTACGTACGGGGGGAAACAAAATCTTAATGATATCCCTAATAAGATGGGCACGATCTCCACTTCGATGGGATGTGCCAGTAAAAAGATTGCCTCGGGCCATGATGTGGGTGAGCAGTAACTGCTTGACCGGTCATGGGTAAGCGCCGCTTCGATAAAGTTATTAGGATAGTAAACATTGTTCACACCTATATGGTTGGCCTTCGAGGGTATGTAATCCTGCGACTTCGGGTGCTGAGTGAGCTCGGTTGAGCCATGGCCAAGGAATGTCGCTCGATGGGGAGGTGGTCTATAGAACCTCTTAGAGAGAAGGAATCTCATATTTCTAATAAAAGGGGAACTCGTCTGTCAAGCCAAGGACTCAAGATCCGATGTTACTTAATTCAAGGAGGTCGTCCTTGACAAAGAAGACTAGTTCAGGGACTACTGACGGTATCCTGGACTAGGGGGCACTAACCTAATCGGCCCGTTGTCTTCAGGCTAGGCTAGTGGGCCAGCATTCTCATTAAGGAAGACTCCGGAAGCTATACACCTGGATGAGATCAATACTGTACCTGCGGAAGACTTGACGTATACTCCAAGATATCCCCAGCCGCCTCAATGTGATCCTCAGGATACCGACCATGTAAGCCTAGATACCCTATCTATCATGTATATAAGCCAAGGGGTTTAGCCTGTAGAGGGGATCGAATCACAATTACATTCACCTAGTCATAGAGGTAGAACACAACTCACGATCTTGAGGTAGATAAACTCTGTACTTGATACATCTTCATCAATATAAATAAGAGCAGGATGTAGGGTTTTACCTTCATCGAGAGGGCTCGAACCTGGGTAAATATTATCTCCTTTATTCTTGTTACCACCGATCCGGGATCCACAGCTTGGGACCCCCTACCCTGAGGTCTGCCGGATTTCACACTAACACCCTCTTTCATACACAATCTATCGGTATATTACTTAGAGCTACATTTTTATTCATCACATGACATGGGTTTTCCTTGGAGCATCTTGTACCATAGTTTTTTGTTTACATTTTAAATCACCACAATCATTATTTGCTAGACACACCTTTTGAGGGGACACGCATCTATCATGATTTGTTAGAATACTCTATGTGCTTCACTTATATCTTTTGAGCTAGGCATTTGCTCTAGCGCTTCACTTATAAAGGTTAGAGCATGGCGGTGGTTATATTTTATAGAAATGATTGCACTCTCATGCTTCACTTAAATCTTTTGAGAGTCTAATAAATAGAGTTGGCAATATGCATGTGTTATAAGACTAGTCCAAAAAGGATAGGTATTCAAGGGGGATATAAGAAAGACTTTCATGTAGATCACTAAATATGAAACATATGGTTTAATGATATTCATGTCGTAATATGAAAGGACATAGGTTCATGATCATTGGTTAGTAGAAATATCGGTATTAAAACTTGTTATTAACTTATCATTGTTGGTCATGGCATGGTGGGGTGGTTTGAGCATTTTTATGTCTGTAATGAAATCCTTGATTGCTATTATAATCGGGATGCGCATGATGGTTAACTCCTACCAACCAATTCCATGGGGGCATGCGAGTAGTACTTTGCTTCGAGAGCTAATAGACTTTCACAATAAGTATGTGAGTTCTTTGTGCCTAATGTGAGTCCATGGATTATACACACTCCTACCTTTCCGCAATTTGCTAGCCCTTTCGGTACCGTGCATTGCCCTTTCTCACCTCGAGAGTTGGTGCAAACTTTGCCAGTGCATCCAAACCCCATGGTATGATACGCTCTGTCACACATAAGCCTCCTTATATCTTCCTCAAAATAGCCACCATACGTACCTATTATGGCATTTCCATAGTCATTCCGAGATATATTGCCATGCAACTTCCATCATTTCGTTTTCATGACATACATTTTCATTTTCATATTGCTTTGCATGATCAGAGAGCTGACATGATATTTGTGGCTCAACCACCGTTCATCATTATTATACATATTATGCTAGATCATTGCACATCCTGGTACACTGCCAGAGGCATTCATATAGAGTCATATTGTTCTAGTTATCGAGTTGTAAGAAAATAAAAGTGTGATGATCATCATTGTTAGAGCATTGTCCTAGTCAGAAAAGGATGATGGAGACTATGATTCCCCCACAAGTCGGGATGAGACTCCGGACGAAAAAAAGAAGGCCAAAAAGAGCCCAACAAAAAATGAGAGAAAAAGAGAGAAGGGGCAATGTTACTATCCTTTTCCACACTTGTGCTTCAGAGTAGCACCATGTTTTCCATATAGAGAGAGTCTCCTGAGTTATCACTTTCATACACTAGTGGGAATTTCTCGTTATAGAACTTGGCTTGCATATTCTGATGATGGGCTTCCTCAAATGCCTGAGGTCTTCATGAGCAAACAAGTTGGATGCACACCCACTTAGTTTACGTTGAGCTTTCATACACTCATAGCTCTTAGTGCATCTGTTGCATGGCAATCCCTACTCCTCGCATTGATATCCATTGATGGGCATCTCCATAGCTCGTTGACTAACCGCATCGATGTGAGACTTTCTTCCTTTTTTGACTTCCCGTATTGATCTCTATCTCTGCATTCTATTCCACCTATAGTGCTATATCCATGGCTCACGCTCATGTATTGCGTGGGGTTGAAAAATGTTGAAGCTCGTTATAAGTACGAACCAATTGCCTAGTTTGACATCGGGGTGCTCATGATTTATATTTATGCGATGAAGGCAGAGTCATGCCATGCTAACATGATAATGAGCGGGGTTAACATTCATTAAGGATCGTATATTTTTGAAAAAGTAATGAGTATGCTTCTTATATTCATGGTTATTATTATGTTGATATATTACTTCATTGTTTCTCAATGATTATACCGTAAAGAGATTACATGATACAAACATTAGGTAGCATTTCACATCAAAAATTCTGTTTTTATCATTTATCTACTCGGAGACGAGTAGGAATTAAGATTGGGGATGCTGATACATCTCCAACATATCTATAATTTTTTATTGTTTCATGTTATTATATTATCAATCTTGGATACTTTATATGCATTTCTATGCTATTTTATAACATTTTTGGGAACTAACCTATTAACCCAGTGCCTAGTGTCAGTTGTTGTTTTCTGCTTGTTTTCAGTTTTCTGGAAAATTAGTACCAAACGGAGTCCAAGTGCTATGAAACTTTTTGACACTTTTTTTCTGGACATAACAGGCCCTAGAAGCTTCAGGAGGAGACCATATGCGAAGCGAGGAGACCACAAGGTAACAGGGAGTGCCCTGGGGCTCCATCTGATCTAATTCCACTTCTATAAATGATCAAATATTGGGAAAGCCCTAGAGAGCCACCTAAACACTTTTTTCACTGCCGCAAGCTATGGTTCTTACATTATCCCATCTAGAGGCCTTTTCTAGTACTCTATCGGAGGAGGAATCAACCATGGAGGGCTTGCACATCATTCTTGTTGCCTTCCGATGATGCGTGAGTAGTTTACCACAGACCTAGCTATATGGCTTCTTCTCTCCCTTTGATCACCAATACAATGTTCTCCTCGATCTTCTTGGAGTTCTATCTGATGTAAGCTTCTTTTGTAGTGTGTTCATTAGCATCCGATGAATTGTGGTTTTATGATCAGATTATTCATTGAAAGTAATTGAGTCTTTTCTGAACTTTATTATGCATGATTATGATGGCTTTGTATTTCTCTCCGATCTATCCGTTTGGTTTGGCCAACTATTGATTTGTCTTCAGTGGGAGAGGTGCTTTCTAATGGGTTCGATCTTGCGGTGTCCTCACCCAGTGACAGTAGGGGTAGCAAGGCACGTATTGTACTGTTGCCATTAAGGATAAAATGATGGGGTTTATTCATATTGCTTGAGTTTACTTTGTCTACATCATGTCATCTTGCTTAAAGTGTTACGCTGTTTGTCATGAACTTAATACCATAGATGCATGCTGGATAGCGGTCGATTGGTGGAGTAATAGTAGTAGATGCATGCAGGAGTCGGTCTACTTATCACAGACGTGATGCCTATATGTGTAACGTCATAACTATGCACGTTTCTATCAATTAACCAACAATAATTTGTTTACCCACCGTATGCTATGTGTTTGAAAGAGAAGCCTCTAGTGAAGACTATGGCCCTCGGGTCTACTTTTATCGTATTACTAAAAACAAAAATACTTTGCTACAATTTATTTACTTTTGTTCTACTTTTCTTTTTATCTATCTATCACTATCAGAATTAATCCTTGCAAGTAACGAGTTCAAGGGGATTGACAACCCTCTTACCCACGTTGGGTGCAAGTATTTACTTTTGTGTGTGAGGTGCTGAGGACGAGAGTTTGTGTGGTTCTCCTATTGGTTCGATAACCTTGGTTCGCACTGAGGGAAATACTTATCTCTACTGTACTGCTTCACCCCTCCTCTTCGGGGGAAATCCCAACGCAGTGTACAAGTAGCACAAAAGCCACACGATGAGGAACTTGTAATCAGTTGCTCTGTTCATCGCTTTCATAGTCTTGTAGAATTCGGTAACCATGTGGTGTTTGGGTGGCCCGGTGTGGCCGAACATCTCAATAAATATCTTCATAGCATCCTTGTCAATAATATATTTCAGACGTGGCCCTTTGTCTGGTAAACCAAAATTTCTGGGTCGTGCGACTGGACTAGGAGTTTGGTCAACTCTGAAGGCAGTGTGTCGGCTAAGTTTACTAAGCCTCCTAACATCTTCTCGTACAGGAAAGTCCTTTGAACAAGTGCCAAATCCATATTCATCTTCACAAACCTCCCTGGTGAGGCCCTGATCCTTCCATCCTGTGAACGTCGTTGGGGGACATTTCCTACATTTGCTCCCCCTCCAATTTCATTCTCTGAGACAAAAAAATAAAACAAAGAGAGGGAAGAGAAAAAATAAAAATGCCAACTGCATATACGTTTTTGTGCGATTGAATATTAAATGGGTGCCAACTGTAATACAACATGAGTCATCTAACAATAAAACTTTGGTTATTCTGAATGCAAACTGAAGTGAAAAAACTTTTGCGTTTGACAAAGTATTTTTTGCATGATAATACGTGTCTCATTCATATGATAAAGATTAAAGTACAAGTCATGTAAAGACCGACATGACAAAACTGAAAAGATAGCAGAACATCCCTGAGTTTGATACCAACGTCCATCACCTGCCTCCGGCACTACCACAGCAGCCACCGAAGAATAGAATGACGGATCACCTTCTCACCTGAGCTCAACATGGCTCCATCGCTGATATACGGCTTTACGGACCTCCAAGGTGGCTCCCCAAAAGTGAAGCCATTGTCGTTGAACGAATCAGACCGTGGCAACACCCCAGACATGCCATCGAACTCCAAATCTGACACCCCACCACGACTAAGACGCCAAAGAAGGAAACCACACCTGCCATCCATCAACCATGAACCCAGCACATGTTTCATCTTCCAGATGTCGTTGATGCAGACCACAATATGCACCTGCTCCTAGACTACCTCCCAATCTCCGCACCGACGCTGCAGCAGACGTCGTCGCAACAACGTCGTCCGAGGACACATGTCCACCATGAGGATCATGCCGCCGCCACATGATCCTTCCTTGAATAGACTGGATTTCAAATCCATCCCCAACGATAGGACCAGCCATCTCATCGGAGTAGGATCTGAAGAAATTTTATTCAGTGCCGCCATCGCCACCGCCGAAGCCAAGACGATGAACAACCTAAAAAACTAATCTACTTTGGCCTAAAACTATCCACACGCGTGGATCCGACGACCCCCCTCACCACCGATGACCGAGGTCGTCGACGGAGGGGAACCGTCGGAGAACGGCGGCGGAGCGGGATCACTGGCGGCGGAAGCTAGATCGTTTTATCTATCTTCGGGAGGAAGATAGGAAAACGATTCATGATAGAACATCCGTCAGACTCGCATTCGACAAAGTAGATAAGGGTATTTAATAATTATGAACGGTACAAAACTACTGTACATAAGGCCATGCAGACAAAACCATTACCAAAGGAAGTTTTATGAGCTGGGTAAAAAAACTCCATAAAAACTGCTGCCCACTATATAATTTTCAGGTGCAACAACAAAGAGAAGAGATGCCAACTAGTACCAACCTAATGTGCAACTGTAAAAAACAAAGGTAAAGTTGAGGTACCTCAGCAGCTCGTGCAGAGGAGGAGCAGCCTCCATTAGAGGCGTTGGCTTTTGCTTTCTGTCTGGCACACTTACAACACGTAATTGATTATCATCCTCCGACTACAAAAGCATGACACATACAAAAAATCATCAAGAGAAACAAAAAAGGAGGATGTAACATATAAACACGCTAGGTTTTTTGCGTATACTCAAAGTTGTTATCGTACATTGCCTTCAAGTACAAAAAACTGTTAAGCTTGTGCTAAAATCCCTACCTCTACTTCCTCACCATCATCAGGAACAACGAAAATGTGAAGGGTCACTTAGCAGCTCTTTTCTTGTTCCGCCGATTATACTTTGGTACATTCCTCTGCATGGGACAAAAGCAGAACCAAAATCAATAGAGTGAAAAAAAAACACATATATTGGATCATGCTTGCTCAAGTCTTTGGGCTCCAAAAAAAATACCTCTCCTCCGCTTCCACCGGCATCTCCCTCTTCAACCATTTTCCTCACTGAAAAAAGCAGATTGCACACATGTGGAAAACTCATTTGCACATATCATTTTCTAGTTGCACACTCAAAGGGATGTAGTTGCGCACATAAAAACACTGCAAAAAAAACAAGTTGCACACTGCCAACTAGACAATACTCATATTGCAACAGTGAATAGGGTTTGGGTAAACTACAACATTAGGGTAAAATAAAAAATGTCTAAGTTTCACACACACACACACACACTCATGTAGAAATTGCATAAGGCTAGTTGTAATGGGTAGTATCATAAGTTAGTATCATGCATATGATACTAGTGTATGATACTACCTCCCTAGTGCATAATATCATATGGTAGTATCATAGATGACTTTATTTATTACCATGCATGACACATACTAGTGTAGCATTTATTATGATACGGTATCATGATATGATACTCGACCCTCTCTTACTTCATTTAATTCTATGTCATCTCATCAAAGTTGCCTAGTTGGCATGCATGATACTAGTTATGATACTCCCATTACAACCAGCCTAAGAAATCAGGATACTACTCTGGGGAGAGCCAACCACATTTGGGTTCCTGTGCAACTCTTACATCTACAACTGTCTCAACTGGATACTACTCAGTTTGCAAATAGAAGTACAAAAACAGTTTGCATTTATGAGCAACTATTACGGCTGGAACTACCAACTAGGTACCGGTTGCAAGTAAACAGACATTAATAAAAAGAATAAAAAGAACAAACAAAAATCACAAGGATTGTAAAAAACTTTATGGATAAACTCTATGGATTTCTCTACCCCTCAAACTGCAACAGTAAATAGGGTTTGCGTAAACTATAACATTAGGGGAAAATTAAAAATGTCCAAGTTGCACACAAAACATTTCCAAATTGCACACACACGCATGTAGAATTGCATAAGAACCCAGGAACTGCTAAGTTTCCCCAAGCCGGGTGAGCCAACCACATTTGGGTTCTTGTGCAGCTCTTACATCTACAACTGCCAACCACATTTGGGTTCTTGTGCAGCTCTTACATCTACAACTGCCAACTGGATACTACTTAGTTGGTAAAAAAACAAAAAACAAAGGGATCAATAATGGTACTGATTTATCTACCAACTCAAGTTGTAATAATAACTAGGGTTTGGCGGAACCTAGAAAATCAACCTAAGTCACATGGTAGCCTAGGTTTGGCAAAATCAACCTAGAAAATCCCTTGCCGTACGTGTGTGATCTGGATGCGCCTACATGAAAACGGGATCTAAACGTCAAAATCGCACGACAAAATCGTTGCAAAATCACACGGAATCGCACGGGCGCGCTACGGTGCATCTTCGAAAAGAACCACAACATTCCAGCGCCTCTCAATGTCATCGCGGGAACCACTGCTTCCCTGTCGACGAGCACTAGGAAGAAGCAAAAACCGCTACAGACGCGGGGAAAACCGACGAGGGGGATGAGTTGCTAGGGCTGCTGGCAACTGTACCTAAGCCGGCGACAGCAGCGGATGCATCCCCGCTACGCCTCTGCCTTCCTGCGCAACTGTACCTACAGACGCGGGGAAAACCGACGAGGGGGATGAGTTGCTAGGGCTGCTGGAAACTGTATCTGAGCCGGCGACGAGCAGCGGATGCGTCCCCGCTACGCCTCTGCCTTCCTGCGCAAGCTTCAGCAGCGGTTGTGATGGCGAACCCAGTGAATAGCGAGCGGAGGGGGAAATGGGGAACTAGATGCGGGAGAGAAGGGAGAAATGGAGGCGTGGGAGTGGAGAGGGGAGTGGCATGAAATTCGAACCCCCCCCCCTCCGTAATCTGTCTTCATTCACCACCGACCGCCGCTATAGTGACTATGATAGGATGGGTCCACCAGAGAAATTGCGCAGCGCGAGACGCGACTCATCTAGACCAGGTGTGCGGGCCTTGTACGGGAGGGGCGACTAGGTAACATCTGGCTATGCGGGCCGCACGTTCTATCTCGATCTAGCGGTTTGTGGTTGGCTGTTTGAGTCGACTAGCGGGCGCATTTGAGATGGCTGGGTTGTCATCCGGTGGCCTCGCAGGTAGACAAACTAATAACCGAACACCGAGGGGTGCATTTTGTGCGAGTTTGAACTGTTGTGAGCTTTATTTGTAAAGTTGATTTTTTTTGAAGGGAAAGCCTCAAGGCATTTTATTGTGAAATTATCAGAGTGGGGTTCATCATCCTTCAAGACATGTGGAAGAAGAAAACTAGGTGGTTCATCTTCCCACCAATACATCAATTGAATATCGTAAGCATGCCTAGCTAAATAATGTGCCAAATTATTGGCTTCCCTCGAACAATGCTGGAAACGAATCGAAGATGCACCATGTGCGAGTTGGAAACAATCCGCGAGAGAAGCAGCATATGGTGCCAATATATCTAAGACTCCATTGCATGCATCAATTACCTCCAAGCAGTCAGATTCAACAATGATCCTTGCACACCCAATCTGCTGAACAAGTTGGAGCCCCCAACGAAGTGCTAAAGCTTCCGCCGACGCCGCATTTGCTGCATGGCCAAAGGGCTCCATGTTAGGTTGATCTCTCCCGTGTGGGCCCAACGGCCCAACGGACCCCTGATCCGCGCCCTGATCGGGGGCGCCCAACCACAATATGGTTGACGGGCCCCTGTCACGCAGCGCTACATAAAGAGGTGGGGGCTGGCGGCACGCAGTACGAGGTTCACCGTGTTGCCAGGCTCCCCACCGAAAACCCCGACCCGATCTAGGTCTAGCGCTGACAGTGACGGGAAACTCCACCGCCACCATCTCAGTCCACATCGCCGCCGTCTCCACACCACCATGGCCGGCGCTGGATCGAGTTCATCCGCACCAAGAGAAGGTAGGTGTGACGCCCCCGATTCAATCGTACACTAATCATGCACGCAAATGTGTACGATCAAGATCAGGGACTCGCGGGAAGATATCACAACACAACTCTACAAATAAAATAAGTCATACAAGCATCATAATACAAGCCAGGGGCCTCGAGGGCTCGAATACAAGTGCTCGATCATAGACGAGTCAGCGGAAGCAACAATATCTGAGTACAGACATAAGTTAAACAAGTCTGCCTTAAGAAGGCTAGCGCAAACTGGGATACAGATCGAAAGAGGCGCAGGCCTCCTGCCTGGGATCCTCCTAAACTATTCCAGGTCGTCATCAGCGGGCAGCACGTAGTAGTAGGCACCTCCGGTGCAGTAGGGGTCGTCGTCGACGGTGGCGTCTGGCTCCTGGACTCCAGCATCTGGTTGCGACAACCAGGACGAAAGAAAGGGGGAAAAGGGGGGAGAAAGCAACCGTGAGTACTCATCCAAAGTACTCGCAAGCAAGGAGCTACACTACATATGCATGGGTATATGTGTAAGGAGGCCATATCAGTGGACTGAACTGCAGAATGCCAGAATAAGAGGGGGATAGCTAACCCTGTCGAAGACTACGCTTCTGGCAGCCTCCGTCTTGCAGCATGTAGAAGAGAGTAGATTGAAGTCCTCCAAGTAGCATCTCCAAATAGCATCTCATAGCATAATCCTACTCGGTGATCCCCTCCTCATATCCCTGAGATAGAGCGACCACCGGTTGTATCTGGCACTTGGAAGGGTGTGTTTTATTAAGTATCCGGTTCTAGTTGTCATAAGGTCAAGGTACAACTCCAAGTCGTCCTGTTACCGAAGATCACGGCTATTCGAATAGATTAACTTCCCTGCAGGGGTGCACCACATAACCCAACACGCTCGATCCCATTTGGCCGGACACACTTTCCTGGGTCATGCCCGGCCTCGGAAGATCAACACGTCGCAGCCCCACCTAGGCAAAACAGAGAGGCCAGCACGCCGGTCTAAACCTAAGCGCGCAGGGGTCTGGGCCCATCGCCCTGAGCACACCTGCACGTTGTGTGGGCGGCCGAAAGCATACCTAGCCTAGTGGCGTTCCAGTCCAATTCGGCGCGCGCCGCTCCGTCGCTGACGTCTGAAGTGCTTCGGCTGATACCACGACGTCGGGATACCCATAACTACTCCCACGTAGATGGTTAGTGCGTATAGGCTCGTAGCCAGACTCAGATCAAATACCAAGATCTCGTTAAGCGTGTTAAGTGTCCGCGAACGCCGAACAAGGCCAGGCCCACCTCTCTCCTAGGCGGTCTCAACCTGCCCTGTCGCTCCGCCATAAAGATCCACACAGAGGGCCGTCGGGACAACGGTCCTTTCAGCCCCCAATCCGTGAATCACTCGCGGGTACTCTTCGAGCTGACCCGACTTTAGTCACCATCTGTATAGTATGTATGTATGTATAGTATATACCCGTGATCACCTCCCGAGTGATCACGGCCCAATAGTATAGCAAGGCAGACTGACAAGAATGTAGGGCCAATGATGATAAACTAGCATCCTATACTAAGCATTTAGGATTGCAGGTAAGGTATCAACAGGTGTAGCAACAATGTCAGGCTATGCATCAGAATAGGATCAACGGAAAGCAGTAACATGCTACACTACTCTAATGCAAGCAATATAGAGTAGAATAGGCGATATCTGGTGATCAAGGGGGGGGCTTGCCTGGTTGCTCTGGCAAGAGAGAGGGGTCGTCAACTCCGTAGTCGAACTGGGCAGCAGCAGCGTCGGTCTCGTAGTCTACCGGAGAGAAGAGGGGGAAGAAACAATGAATACCAAGTAAACAAATGCATATCGATGCATGACATGTCAAGAAGCGATGCTAGGCGTGCCCTAACGTGGTATGAGGTGGTACTGGTTAAGGGGGGAATCATCCGGGAAAGTATTCCCGGTGTTTCGTGTTTTCGGGCAGAGGAGCCGGAGGGGGAAAGTTGCGGGTTCGATAGGTTAGGGGGGGGTGTGGCGGACGAACGGACTGCGTATCCGGAATCGTCTCGTCGTTCTGAGCAACTTTCATGTTGAAAATATTTTAATCCGAGTTACGAATTAAAAGATATGATTTTTAAAAGATTTTAACAATTTTGGAATTTAATTATTTATTTAATTAACTCGAAAAAAATGTATTTATGACGTCAGCATGATGTCATGCTGACGTCAGCAGTCAACAGGGTTGACTGAGTCAACCCTGACAGGTGGGTCCCGTTCGTCATACACTGCTAACTAATTAACCTAATTAAGTTTAATTAACAGAAGTTAATTAGGTTAATTAGTTATTAGTTAATTATTAATCAGGATTAATTAGATTAATTATTTACTTAATTAATTAATTAATTAATTGATTAATTAGTTTTATTCATTTTTATTTACATTTATTTAAATTTCATTTTCCTTTTCTTTTTATTTCAAAAACGTTCTACGGGTGGGGCCTGCATGTCATAGACAGAGAGGGGGGGTTGGACCGGTCAGCCCAGCTGACCGAGTCAACCAGACCGGCGGGGGGGGGCCCTGGGCCCACCAGTCAGTGGCCCAGGCGTGGCCCCGGTTCGTGCCACGTCGGCAGTGGCTGGCGGCTTGACGCCGGCGATGCCAAAACGCGGCGGAGGGCCTCGGGCCTTCGACGGGAGCACGCTACGGGGGGGCCGGGGGGGGCTTGCGCGGCGCGGAGCAGCACGGGCGAGGAGAGGAGAGAGGAAGGCCGGGAACGGCATGGCCGCGGGCGGCGCACCGCGTGACCGCGAGGGGGCGGCCGGAGCCGGCGACGGGGAGGCCAGGGGCGTCGGCGGCGTTCGGGAGGGGACTAGGGGGAGAGAGGGGACCGATGGGGGAGGGGAGTGCGGAGACGAGGCGCACCAGGACGCACGCGTGCCGTGGCCGCGGCGACGAGCGCCGGGCGCGCACGGTGGTGCGTCGAGCAGGGGAGGGGAGGAGAGGTCGGGGGCGGGACGGCCCGGCGCGGCAGGGGGAAGAGGCCCCGGCCGAACGGAGGAGGCGCGAGGGGAGGGGGCACGCGGGCGCGGCCGTGCGGAACGAGGCCGGCACGGGCACGGCCGCCCGGGAAGGGATCGGCGACGACTAGCGCGAGCGCGCGAGGGAGAGAGAGGGAGCGAGGCGGGGCTCACTGAGGCCGTAGGGGGAATGGCAGCGTGCTCGGGGGAGGTCGAGGACGACCGGCGAGGAGGAGGGCGGGGAGGCGTCCGGCGGCGACGGGGCGGTGGCGTGGTCGCCCCGATCTCGATCCAGATCGGGGGAGTGAGGGGAGAGTGGGGATCGGGAGTGGGCTAGGGTTTCCGTCGTGGGGGATAAGGGGAGAGGGGTGGGGGCCGGCCGGGCCTGGTGGTGGCCCAGTTGGCCTGTGGTCAGCTGGGCCGAAGCCCAGGGGGTTTCTTTTCCTTTTTTTTGTATTGTTTTCTGTTTTCTTTTTATTCATTTTCTTTCATGTTTTTTTTATTTATCTATAAACACTTAGGCATTTACTAAAAACTAGTTTGTTGCATAATAATTACCCTTGTAATATTCGTCAACCACCGAACAATTTTATTTTAAATTTTTAAAACTTTTATTGTTTTCATCAATTTGAATTTTGAATTTGAACGGTTTCGAATTATTGCGAGGTTAGCAACAGTAATCAGGGTGACGTGCCATGATTAGCGTGGGATTACTGTAGCAAGATTATCCGGGCGTTACAGTAGGTTCACCGGATCTCCTAGCCCACTCTGATCTAAGGTCCTATCAATGGTATCAGATAGCCAGATCGGGCTAGAAGATTTAGGTAAAAAGAGAAACAGAAAGAAAATCCACCCTCCCCAAAGAGCCCTAGCAGGGCAGAGTAAAGAAAAAACCCAAAAGAACAAAGTTGCGCCGCCACTTCGGCCGCGCCGTTCCTCTCGATCCCCACACGCATAGGCAAGCCGAGGTGCGGGGAAGAAGAACACAGCCTCCCAAGGGGGCAAAAGGGAACCACCACCGAACCGCTTGACGGCAGCGCACTCTCCTTCGGGAGCTCGCGCACCAGCAAGGGGGACGGGGGAGGCGCCGCTGTATCAAACAAAGGAACAGAGCAGGGCTCTGTTTTGGCGTCGCTGCTCTCTCTCTCTCACTGGCTTCGGTGGAAGAAGCAGAAAGAAAAAGGGAAGGGGGAAAGGGGCTCGCGCAGCGCCGGGCCTAGACGCCGTCGCCGGCGGTGCGACCGGACCAGCAGAGCCGCCGCTGCGGAGCCAGAAAGAGAAGGCGGCCGGGGCGAAGTCTCTCCCTCTGCCGTCAGAAGGAAGAAAAAAGGGGGGAGGGAGAAGAGCTCGCGGGGAGCGGTGGCTTTCAGCCCCGTCTCCGGCGGCCGACGGCCTTCCCTGGTGCCGCGGCGTGATGGCCAGACTCATGGTCGAGAGAGGCTGAGCGGCGCGCGAGGAGAGAGGGGAGCGAACGGATTAGGTTTCGTCCCGAACGCCGCGGTGGGTCGGTTTTGTTCGAGCGCAATGAGCGTGTGTCCGTCCGATCAAATCTAACGCCCCAGATCGAAACCCTAGCTGGTTGCGGGCCAATGGGCCGAATGCAGAGGCGAGGCCAGCTTGGGCCGCGCTGGACCGAGGCCGCCAGCAGCGGGCGCCGCCGCGCG
This sequence comes from Triticum aestivum, assembly GCF_018294505.1. NCBI lineage: Eukaryota > Viridiplantae > Streptophyta > Magnoliopsida > Poales > Poaceae > Triticum > Triticum aestivum. The sequence continues at coordinate 388,584,839 of NC_057801.1, forward strand.
CGCGCTGGGCCAAGGCCAGCAGCCGCAGGCGCTGCCGCGTGAGCTGGGCCGAGGCCGACAGCCACGGGCGCTGCTGCGCGGGCTGGGCCGTGGCCGGCTGTGCTGTAGATTTATTCTCTATCATTTTTTTCATACAGTTTTATTCAACAGTACAGAAAAAGAAAAAGTCAAAGAAATGTTTCTAAAAAGTTCATGATTTTTTATTCGGTGAAATAAAAGTTTCTGTAAAAAGTAAAAAGTTTATGAATTTTTATTCACATTTTTTTCCGCTGCGTAAATAAATAATTAGTGCTCTTTAAAAGAAAATAAAAGTTTAAAAGGAATTATGTTTTTAAGAGCATGTTAAAGTGATTATTAAAATGAATATGATTATGTTATTTTTATGACCAACGTTGTTAATAACATGATCATGTTTTATTATTGAAATTTAAAGGTGCATTTATTTCTAATATTTTTCCCAACGGTAATATAGATTTAATTGCATAGACAATTGTATGTTTAATTTGACCAACGTTAGATTATTGCATATGATTGTTTTATTGATGTCACTTAAATTGTGATTTCAGGAGGCTTTCACTTGATGAGTTGCCTAAAAGAAGTTCCGACACTCAGAGGTGACAACCACACTGAGTGGAGGAAGAAAGTTGAACTGGCATTTATTTGTGCTGATCTTGACTGGGTTGTGGTGAAACCACAGCCGGTCAGACCCACAGAGCCAGTAAGAGAGGCCACTGATGATGATGATGCATGGGCTAAAAAGAAGGGGGACTATGCTCCTTTGGAGCAGTCCTACCTCATAGATAACCAAAAGTGGGTCAATGCAAACAAAAAGTGCATGGCTTTTATAAAGAATACAATTGAGAGCGTCATTGTGGGCTCCATTCCAGAGTGCACTTCCGCAGGGGAGTTGCTTACAAAGATAAAGAGCCAGTTCACTGGCTCTTCAAAGATCTATGCCACCCAGGTGTTAGAGCAACTTGTGACAGAACGCTACACAGGTGGTAGTCGTGGAATAAGAGAGCACATCCTCAGGATGAGCAATATGGCAGCAAAGCTCAAGCCCATGGATGCGGATCTAGAGACCAAACCAGCACTCCTGGTCCACCTGGTCATGGCTTCACTGCCACAGGAGTTTGCAACTTTTGTTGTAAACTATAATATGTCACCTGGAACATGGGACATTGAAAAGACAATAGCAATGTGTGTCCAAGAAGAGGACAGACTCAAAGCCGCACATGGTGGTTCAATCAACTATGTGAAGGATTGGAAGAAAAAGAACTACAATCAAAACAACAAAAGTTCTCCTTCAAAGAATGGAAAAGCCCCCTATCAGCATCAGCAACAGCCTTTCTCAGTGGACAAAGACACGTGTCTCCACTGCAAGCAGAAAGGGCATTACAAGAAAGACTGCGCTGCTTGGCTGAAGTCAGTCATGGCAAAAAGAGGTAACAATATAGTTTCATTTGTAAATGAATCCTTGTATACACAGTTCTCAAAATCCACTTGGTGGATTGATTCAGGAGCAACTGTTCATGTTGCAAATTCTTTACAGGGATTCCATTCGACGCGAACTACGCTAAGAAGCGAAAGACGCATTGAAGTGGCAAACGGAGTTGAAGCAGAAGTTGAAGCTGTCGGTGACATCTCCTTGGAGTTAGCTGGCGGATTCAATTTTCTACTTAGAGATGTTTTATTTGTTCCATCATGTCATAGAAACTTAATTAGTGTTTCTTGTTTGGACAAAGATAATTATGAATGTCATTTTGGACATGGCAAGTGTGCCATTTGGTATAATAATGCTTATGTGGGTGATGCTTTACTCCATGATGAGCTTTATTTGTTATCACTTCGTGAAAAAGTTTATTCCGTTTGCAATGTGAAAGAAAATGTTTCCGCGTCGAATGAAGAGCAAAAGAAAAGAAAAAGAACATTCGACTCATCGAAACTATGGCACTGTCGCTTGGGCCATATTTCGAAGGGGAGAATAGAAAGATTAGTCAAAAGTGAAATTCTTCCTCCGTTAGAATTTTCAGACTTAGAACAATGCATAGATTGTGTTAACGGAGAGTACGTAAAACAAATCAAAAAAGGTGCAATCCATAGCACAGGCACACTAGAAATCATCCACACTGATATTTGTGGACCATTTCCGGTGAAAAGTGTGGATGGATATGACTCGTTCATAACATTCACAGATGATTACTCTCGCTATGGATATATTTATCCAATCAAAGAAAGATCTGAAGCGTTGGATAAATTTAAAATATTCAAAGCTGAAGTTGAAAATCAGCATGATAAAAGAATAAAGATAGTTAGGTCCGACCGTGGGGGAGAGTACTACGGTCGGCACACTCCATATGGCCAAGTCCCTAGACCTTTTGCAAAGTTCTTGCAGGAGACTGGCATAGTTGCCCAGTATTCAATGCCGGGCGAACCTCAGCAAAATGGAGTAGCTGAAAGGCGCAACCGTACACTTATGGATATGGTGCGCAGCATGATGAGTTATTCCAACTTGCCATTGGGATTATGGATGGAGGCGCTTAAAACCACCATTCACATTCTCAATAGAGTACCAAGCAAGTCGGTGCCCAAAACACCGTACGAGCTATGGACAGGAAGGGTGCCATCCCTACAACACTTCAGGGTGTGGGGGTGCCCTGCTGAGGCCAAAATGTTTAATCCAAACATTGGAAAGTTAGATCCCAAAACAGTGAGTTGCCACTTCATTGGCTATCCAGACAGATCAAAGGGTTTTCGTTTCTACTGCCCAAACAGATATACAAAGTTTGTAGAAACGAGACATGCAGTCTTCTTAGAGGACGAAATGATGAGGGGGAGCTTGGTAGCTCGGAAAATTGATCTTGAGGAGAAGAGGGTGCATGCACCTAATCCGATGATCCAGGAGCCATTTTTCTCACTACCAGTTGCAACTCCACCCATGACAACTATGGGGGCAGACCCGGAACCTGTCTATCAGGAGCCGACTGAACCCATTGTTGAGCATGAAAGGGAGGTGCAACAGCAAATTTTAGAAGAAGTGCCAGCAGTTGAGGCACAGAATGTGCCAGAAACTGAGGCCCTTAGAAGGTCTACAAGACCAAGAAAGTCAGCTATTTCTACTGACTTTAAAGTTTATAACACAGAAATGGTTCATATGGAAAAAGATCCCACCTCATATGAAGAAGCCATGAGAAGCCCTCATTCATCGATGTGGATGAAGGCAATGGAAGACGAGATGAATCAATGAGTTCCAAAGATGTTTGGGACTTAGAGGAAATTCCTAAAGGAGCCAAATCAGTAGGCTGCAAATGGGTCTACAAAATTAAGTATGACTCTAAAGGGAATATAGAAAAATATAAAGCACGACTCGTGGCAAAAGGATTTACACAAAGAGAAGGGATAGATTATAAAGAGACATTTTCTCCGGTCTCATGTAAGGATTCCTTCAGAATCATAATGGCATTAGTTGCTCATTTTGATTTAGAGTTACATCAAATGGATGTAAAGACGGCATTTCTCAACGGAGATTTAAAGGAAAATGTCTACATGAAACAGCCCAAGGGTTTTATCATGGAAGGCAAGGAAAATATGGGATGCCGCCTAAAGAAATCCATTTATGGATTAAAGCAAGCCTCTAGGCAGTGGTATTTAAAGTTTAATCAAACGATTAAAAGTTTTGAATTTAAAAAAAATATTGAGGATAACTGCATTTATGCAAAGTTTAAAAATGGGAAATATATTTTCCTAATCTTGTATGTGGATGACATTCTGCTTGCTAGCAGTGATGTTAGTCTACTACAAGAAACAAAGAAGTTCTTATCCTCGAATTTTGACATAACAGATCTTGGTGAAGCATCATATGTTTTGGGCATAGAAATTCACCGAGATAGAAACAATGGAGTCTTAGGACTATCGCGGAAAGCATATTTGGAGAAGGTTCTTAAAAAGTATAATATGCATGCGAGTAAAGCCACACCTGCTCCTATAGTTAAGGGCGACAATTTTGGGAAATCTCAATGTCCCAAGATTCAGTATTAGATCTATCAAATGAAAGGAGTACCATATGCTTCGGCAGTTGGCAGCTTACAGTATGCACAAGTGTGCACTCGCCCTGACTTAGCCTTTATCACCGGGGTACTCGATAGATATCAAGAGAATCCAGGCATAGAGCACTGGAAGATGGTAAAGAAAGCATTGCATTATGCGCAAGGCACGAAGGACTACATGCTAACATACAGGAGATCTGATTCCCTAGAGATAAAAGGGTATTCAGACGCAGATTTTGCGGGGGACAAAGATGATAGAAAATCCACGTCAGGATACATATTCACCCTCGCTGGGGGAGCTATTTCGTGGAAAAGCTCCAAACAGTCGACAGTTGCATCATCCACGATGTATGCAGAATTCATAGCATGCTTCGAAGCCACGGGGCAGGAGATATGGCTAAAGAAATTTGTACCCGACTTGAAAGTGGTAGATTGTATTCACAAACCACTAAAGATGTACTGCGACAATCAGCACGCGGTATTTTACGCTCACAACAACAAGTCGAGTAATGCTGCCAAAACAATAGAGATAAAGTACTATGTTGTGAAAGATAAAATCCAGGATCAAACTATAAGTCTCGAGCATATAAAGACAAAAGATATGCTTGCGGATCCGCTAACGAAAGGCTTACCACCCAATGTGTTCAAGGAACACTTAGCCGCCATGGGTTTAAGGGAAAGCCTTATGATTCCTGGATAGGCCCAAAAGGAACAGAATTTGTTTCTGAACAAAACGTATGTTGTAGCTGTATGATTCTACCGGCATTTAAGCTGTGACGATGAAACATGCTCTATGTACCAATATGTGATGAAACAAATAAACTAGAAAGTATAAGGTTAAAAGTAAAGTTGAGATCAAGGGGGAGAATGTTAGGTTGATCTCTCCCGTGTGGGCCCAACGGCCCAACGGACCCCTGATCCGCGCCCTGATCGGGGGCGCCCAACCACAATATGGTTGATGGGCCCCTGTCACGCAGCGCTACATAAAAAGGTGGGGGCCGGCGGCATGCACTACGAGGTTCACCGCGTTGCCAGGCTCCCCACCGAAAACCCCGACCCGATCTAGGTCTAGCGCTGACAGTGACGGGAAACTCCGCCACCACCATCTCAATCCACATCGCCGCCGTCTCCACACCATCATGGCCGGCGCTGGATCGAGTTCATCCGCACCAGGAGAAGGTAGGTTCACCGGATCTCCTAGCCCACTCCGATCTAAGGTCCTATCACTCCAGCCATGGCCTCGTCACGATTATTCCTCATGATCGCCGCTATAGCACCAGTATCATCTTCAAAGAAAGCTGCATTTGTATTCAACTTGTATGACCCGGGTGCTGGTTTCTCCCAACTAGCTCTAGGCATTTGGCTATCAGGTGTAAAAGCTGAATGTTTGAATACGTGTGTATTGCTCCTGCCGTGAGCGTCGTGCGGACAAGCGCTCAGTTACGTGGCACCGATCTGCGTTTCTCTGGCTCACTGGTTACCAAGCGGGATGTTCCAAAGCGCATGCACGACGAGACAGATCGAGATCGAATTAGGGCAAGATCGATACAAAACGTTAGCTCAAAAAGCTCATCTCCTCCGCAGCCCAGAACCATCCGGCCTAGTACTACACAGTACACACACAGTGTGAGGCAGACACGGACACGGAGGCGACGAGGGCACGAGGCTCTCGCTCGACTAGTCTCGGGAGGGAGGAGTCACGCCCTCGGCACCTCCCCAAAAGCGAAACCATATCCGTGTTCCATGCGGCCGCGCCTAATCGCCGTCTGCCACGTGCCATATCCCGGATACCCTCTCCAAAACCTCTCCCTCCACAACGCACTCCCTCCTCCTCCTCCGCTCCTCCCTAGGCAGCTAGCCTCTCCGCCTCCCTCCCCTTCCGGCCAGCCAGCCACCTCGCAATTCCCTGAACCTGCGCCACCGCGGGGGCAATGGAGTCCACCGGCGCTGCCATCTCGGCGCCGTTCGGCTGCCGCGCGTTGCGCTGGGCCGGGCAGCGGCCTCTCCGGCCGGCCGATGCCAGGAGAAGGCGGGTGGGTCCGGGCCCCGGGCCGGAGCAGTGGAGGAGCTTGAAGGCGAGCTGTGTGGCCACGGAGAAGCCCGACGAGAAGGCGGCGCCGGGGCTGGGGGTAGACTTCGCCGACGAGGAGGACTACGTCAAGGGCGGCGGCGGTGAGCTGCTCTACGTGCAAATGCAGGCCACCAAGGCCATGGAAAGCCAGTCCAAGATCGCCTCCAAGGTTCTCTCTCTATCCTTTTATGTACTGCTACCGCTAATTTGCTACTGCTAGTGGTATCTTGTTCTTTGTTTTATTCCCTTATTTAATTGCTGATTTCTATGCATGTTTTGTTGATCTTGAATATACTACTCTAGTACTCAAGTGATTCTTTCCCCCAATTAGCGTTGTGTGAACTTCCAGCGTTATGGCGAATAAAATTAAAATCCCTAACATTAGTCTGTTTCTTTCTTGCGATGTACAGTAGTAACATTAGACTGTTTGAAAGATGAAGGATTCCCATAAGCACCACAGTAGCAAAAATTAATCTGGGTACTATTGCATACTATACTACTCCCTCCGTATCAAAATATAAGACTGCCTTTTGACACTATTATAGTGTCCAAAGGCAGAAAATACATAGGAGCTCCTGGGTGATCCACACCCTATATGAATATTAAACGTAAAAAATACCAAAAAAATCAAAAAAATCTGAAATTTGGGGATATTAAACCTGGGTTCCCAATCTACTCCTGTGTGAAATTTTATGAAAAAATACCAGCACACATATCCGTGGCGAAGGAAATACTATCCGAACAAAAATCCATCCAAACAGTTTTTTCTATACATAGAAATTTTTTGTCTTTTTCGCCACGAATAGTTTTCCTGGTATTTTTTTCACGAAATTTTACGCGGGAGTAGATCGCGAACCCAAGTTTGATATCCCAAAATCTTAGATTTTTTTTCAAATTTCTCGGTATTTTTTTGAATTTAATGTTCGTGTAGGGGTGTGAAGCAACCGGGTGCTACAAATCCGCTTCCATCCAAAGGGGGCTTATATTTGGATATAGAGGGAGTAGAACGCAAGTGGCATTCAAATGCACGTCATGCTAGTACTACCATGGCGTTGCTCATTTTTGACAAATCAAAGCAGGAATAGTCTTGGGTCGCCCATGCTTGTCATTCCTGCCTTCCTGGCAGGAGAAGAGTACACAATGTATTTGGTCTTGCGTTAATTAATTGCTCCTTAGGGACATGTCTTTGGTCGTGCCTTTGACTTGCTTTCTTTGGCAACGCCCTTTCACTAAGTATATCATTCAATAATTCCTACATAGCAAGACGCGGATCTTAGTGGGTTACAAACGTCATTGTGTACATGTTTCAATCCTTCTTTTACTGATACTCTGTACAGTTCTTTTTCTTCAAGGTTAATTAATTAAGTTTCGAAGTTCATCGTCATTTTGTTAACAATTTTTTGTCTGGTAGCATCCTTCAAGTAGTTGATTATGTCTTCTGAATCTTTCTTTGCAGCTGTTGCCTATAGCTGATGAAACTTCAGTGCTTGATTTGGTTATCATTGGCTGTGGTCCAGCCGGCCTATCTCTGGCTGCAGAATCAGCAAAGAAAGGACTCACTGTTGGTCTCATTGGCCCTGATCTTCCATTCACAAACAATTACGGTGTATGGGAGGACGAATTCAAAGGTAGCCATTAGTCGCAGTTGTGAAATGCAGCACCATGCTTGGATAACATCTTTACCAGCATTATCTTAAAAAGTGATACGTTTTTATCTTTTTATTTCCCAGATCTCGGCCTGGAGAGCTGTATTGAGCATGTATGGAAGGATACTGTCGTGTACCTTGACCGTAACAAGCCGATAATGATTGGCCGAGCATATGGCCGGGTGGACCGAGACTTGCTGCACGAGGAGTTGCTGAGAAGGTACATTCGATCTTGGAATTCAGTCGCGTCAGGCAGCATCATATATATGATTGTTTCTAGTAATGATAATTAAACAATTGGCAGATGCAATGAAGCTGGTGTTACATACCTCAACTCAAAGGTTGAACAGATAAAAGAATCTCCAGATGGACATCGAGTGGTATATTGTGGAAGGGGCCGCAAGATACTTTGCAGGCTTGCCATTGTTGCATCTGGAGCAGCATCTGGTAAACTTCTAGAGTATGAGGTTGGAGGACCACGTGTTTGTGTGCAGACTGCATACGGTGTAGAAGTCGAGGTACACACCAACCCTGCACAAAGTGCCCCTTCTGATTCGTGGTTTATTTCATGATTTGCATGTCACTTCATTCATGTCATTCGAGCTGAGAAATTCATAGGTTGTTTCTGCACCAGTTCAATTTTTCAGAATGATGTCAAAATTTCAGGTTGAAAGATATCCGTACGATCCCAGCTTAATGGTTTTCATGGACTACAGAGATTGTTTCAAAGAGAAGTTCACACACCCTGAGGAAGCCAATCCAACATTTCTCTATGCCATGGCCATGTCATCTACACGAGTTTTCTTTGAGGTCTACATGAATATTTTTTTAGCAGCGTGTTTCTGCAATGGACACGTTTCCATAAGGATAGGTCACTGACCAAGATAATTTATCACAGGAAACATGCTTAGCTTCAAAAGATGCAATGCCTTTTGATCTCCTTAAGAAGAGGTTGATGTCTCGGTTGGATGCGATGGGAGTTCGTATCATAAAAGTATACGAGGAGGTAACGAGTTTGGAGTTGATATCCATACTGGTTTATCTTGCACAGGTGTGCTGAATTTCTGTTGAGTCTTGATCTCAGGAGTGGTCTTATATTCCTGTTGGAGGATCCTTACCTAACACAGACCAGAAGAATCTTGCATTTGGTGCTGCAGCGAGTATGGTCCATCCTGCAACTGGTACATACAAATCCTCAACTTGAACTCGTCATTCTTTATTATTTGACATACATATTGACAATATTGTAGAAAAAAATTCATAGGATATTCGGTGGTCAGATCTTTGTCTGAAGCTCCTAGATATGCTTCTGTGATATCTGATATCTTACGAAATCGTGTCTATTCTGGACAATATTTGCCTGGAAGTTCTGAAATGTCCAGTCCATCAATGCTTGGTACAGATTTCTTCCCTTGTTCACTAAATCCAACAGATAGAATAAAATCACTTAAAGATGTTTTGCAGAATAGGAGAAATGAGCAGAAGTATCTGCTGCTAACCATTGTCTGATATTTCAGCATGGGGAACACTATGGCCTCAAGAACGGAAACGTCAGCGCTCATTCTTCCTCTTTGGATTGGCCTTGATAATTCAACTGGATAACGAAGGCATTCAAACATTCTTCGAGAGCTTTTTCCGGTTACCCAAATGGTAATTATGCCCGCTCGATGCATTTACTGCTTGTTTTCAGGCCCTGGACTAAGTATTTCCTTTTTCAAGAATACAATACGCAAGGATGCGTATCTTTCCATTGATAGAAAAAGTTTGAACAAGTAAATATTTCCTTGCGCGTGATTTTTGATGGATCGATCTCCTGAACAGGATGTGGCGAGGATTCCTTGGTTCGACGCTTTCGTCAGCGGATCTCATGCTGTTTGCACTCTACATGTTTGCAATTGCGCCAAACACTTTGCGAATGAACCTCGTCAGACACCTCCTCTCGGACCCGACTGGTTCGGCAATGATCAGGACCTACCTGACCTTGTAAAACCATTTGATGACTAGTCTGCGAGAAATCTAGAAAGTGTACAGTTTTGTAGTTGTACATAACATAGTTAGAGATGTTGGGGGATATCACCTGCCATGTGTTGCCTCTGCCTATGCCTAGTAGTGGAGTAAAGCGTGGATCTTGTATAGTTGAAGTGGCCATGGTTTAATTTTAGGTTTGGTCTGGGTCAAGCTTCTCCGGGTGCCAAAAGTGGGAGCGTGCAAGAATAGCCAAATGTGCTGGTCTAATCTGGTACCCCCTCGCCCCCTAGGTCATTTAACGGCGGCATGCACGGGGAGGATCTTTGTAGGCAAGGAAGGGAGCAGGAGGAAGAGGAGGAGAAGGGACGCTTCCGTCGTTCCCTCAACCTCTCTGCCTCTCCTTTCTCTTTCTCTTGGTGGCCGCCCCTTGTAACATTTGGCATCCATCCAACTGATCGGAGCATCGCCGGCATCCATTCCCGGTGGAACCGATGATGCAGGGAAGCCCCCTGAGTCCCGATGAGCACCGGCTGACCTCGCCGCCGAGCCTGCACCAGCCGGCGTCGACCATCGTCGTTGCCATCGACCGGGACCGCAACAGCCAACTGGCCATGAAATGGGTGGTGGACCACCTCCTCTCCGGCGCCTCCCATATCATTCTCCTCCACGTGGCGGCCCACCCTCCTGCAGCCAACCGTACGTCGTAACTTTCTTCCGCCACATCATTCTTAATGATTTCCCCCATGAAAGCTTTTTTTGAGGGAATTTCCCCCCATAAAGCTAGTGCAACAATCGTAGCGATGGTGTTGTCGTTGCGCAGATGGATTTGCCATGGCTGAGACGACGCAGGACGCGCTGGAGGCTGAAATGATGGAGATCTTTGTCCCCTTCAGAGGATTCTGCTCTAGGAATGGGGTAAGCCATGCATGCATGCATGCATCACTCACTCATCAAGCACGTAGCGTAGCGTAGCATGCATATATAGGTTTCTGAACGTGCGTACGTGGCAGGTGCAAGAATCGGAGGTGATACTGGAAGAGGCAGACGTCCCCAAGGCCATCATAGACTACATCAGTGCCAACAAGATCCAGAGCATCGCGCTGGGCGCGTCCAACAGGAACGCATTCACCAAGAAGTGGAAGAACCCCGACGTGCCCTCCAGCCTCATGAAGGGCGCGCCCGACTACTGCAACATCTACGTGGTCGCCAAGGGCAAGCCCGTCAACGTCAGGCTCGCCAAGTGCGGCGTGCCGGCCGACGACAGCGACTTCCTCCTCGCAACCTACTCCAGGAGGAGCTCCAGGAGCCAGCTGCCGCCGGTCTTGCCCGACTTTTTGTCCTCCAGCAGGCGCTCCATCGACAGGCCCGAGCTCACCACGCGCCCGCCGTTCCGCGAGCGGCCCCTGCAGGCGTCCGCGACCAAGCCCCACCTCCTCTTGGCAAGGATGGACAGCACCACGCTGCGCTCCAACTCCCACGACCCATCCAGCCTCGACCCCGACTTCGCACAGGCCGTGCATTTCCCCTCCATGGACTTTGGCGAGAACATGGACGCGCTCCCCCTCAGCCCCCGGGAGCCCGGCACGCCCCTCTCCGCCGTGAGTTCCTCCTACCTTCCTTCCTTCCTGCTTGCTTCCTTCCTTCCTTTCCCGTCGAGATCGATCCATGCATGATCGATCCATGCATGCATGTGCTTAGCTTATTAGTTGGTACGTGTAAAAAAGGCCCAGCGCGAGGTGGAGGCGGAGATGAGGCGGCTCAAGCTGGAGCTGAAGCAGACCATGGACATGTACAACGCAGCATGCAAGGAGGCCATCAACGCCAAGCAGAGGGCCAAGGAGATGCACCTGCTCAAGATGGAGGAGGCGCGGCGCCTGGAGGAGGCCCGTCAGTCGGAGGAGGCCGCATTGGCGCTCGCCGAGATGGAGAAGGTCAAGTGCCGCGCCGCCATGGAGGCTGCCGAGGCCGCGCAGCGTCTGGCCGACCTCGAGGCACAGCGTCGCCGCAACGCCGAGGTGCGCGCGCGCCGGGAGGCCGACGAGAAGGTGCGCGCCCTGGACGCCATCGCCAACCACGACTTCCGCTACCGCAAGTACAGCATCGACGAGATCGAGATTGCCACCGAGGGCTTCTCCGAGAGTCTCAAGATCGGGGAAGGCGGCTACGGCCCCGTCTACAGCGCCAGCCTCGACCACACTCCGGTCGCCATCAAGGTGCTCCGCCCGGACGCCCAGCAGGGCCGGAAGCAGTTCCAGCAGGAGGTGGAGGTGCTCAGCCGCATCCGCCACCCCAACATGGTCTTGCTCCTCGGTGCCTGCCCGGAGTACGGCTGCCTCGTCTACGAGTACATGGAGAACGGCAGCCTCGAGGACCGCCTGTACCGTCGCGGCGGCACGCCGACGCTCCCGTGGAGCCAGCGCTTCAGGATCTCGGCTGAGATCGCGACGGCTCTGCTGTTCCTTCACCAGACCAAGCCGGAGCCGCTGGTGCACCGAGACCTCAAGCCGGCCAACATCCTGCTGGATCGCAACTACGTGAGCAAGATCAGCGACGTCGGGCTGGCGCGCCTCGTGCCACCGGCGGTGGCGGACAGCGTCACGCAGTACCGGCTGACGGCCACGGCGGGCACCTTCTGCTACATTGACCCGGAGTACCAGCAAACGGGCAAGCTGGGCGTCAAGTCGGACATCTATTCTCTGGGCGTGCTGCTGCTGCAGGTTATCACCGCGCGGCCGCCCATGGGGCTCACGCATCACGTCGAGAAGGCCATCGAGTCCGGAACCTTCGCACAGATGCTGGACATCACCGTCAAGGACTGGCCCGTGGAGGACGCGCTGGGGTTCGCCAAGCTCTCGCTCAACTGCACGGAGATGCGGCGGAGGGACCGACCGGACCTCGGCACCGTCATACTGCCGGAGCTCAACCGGCTCAGAAACCTCGGCATCGCCTACAACCAGGCGCGCGCCACCGTCCCTGCTGGCGACAGCAGTTCGCATGGGGACGGGAACGGGCAGGAAGGGGTCAGCTCACCGACGGCTGACGCGGGGTTGTGGAGAACGGCGGAAAGCTAGCATTGGCACACATACACAGGGTTGTCTGTATATTAGCTCCGTTTCAGATAGAGAGTGAGCTTAAGTAATTACTGTACAAGAGGAGAGGGGCATTATGAATGCCCACGTTCTTTTTGAGGTTAAAAATACTTTACCTTGGTGTATGTAGTTTCTAGCATGCTTAACATTGACATGTTTGCAGTGCTGGCTCATAATTTTGATTCACAAACTTTGTACATCCATCGATTCAGAATGTTTCTCTTTTTTTTGGGCCTGTATACTGAATTTACATGCCACTGGTGCTCTTTTCCTTCCCGAGCAACGCATCATCCGACCCCGTCACATCATCTGCTTTTTCTCCAAGACAACCAGGGTAAACTATTGTTGGAAAGGTGCTGCCAAGGGCGGCCGAAGCCTGTAAACGGGGCGACGGGGATGAACGGCATCGCTAGGAGCGGCCGGTTGGGACGCTGCAACCACAGGTGCTGCGAGGATTGCTGGGACCGATGGACAGAGGTGCTACAACGAGCGAGGCGCGCTGAGACGGTGAACCAGCGGGGCAAGGTGCTGCGACGGCGACCTGATGCTGGGACCGACGAGTGGCACTGGAAACGGCAAGGCAAGGTGCTTCTATGAACAAGGCCGCTACTACTGGAGCGGCCAAGCAAGGTCTGCAGCAACGAGACCAGGGACAGCGAGTGCGCTGATGAGTGGTTGGCAACGGCAAGCTGCTGCAGGCGTTGGGTGGCACCCCGTGCGCGCCGGTGGGAGCAGGGGACGAGATGTGTGGGATTATTTCTCGTTTGCTCTTTTTTGCCGATCAAATCTGAGGTGCAGGATCCAACGGCTGATGACTGCCCCTATCGGACGGCGCACGGGGTGACCCATCTGAGCTCCAGGCCGGTCGGCGGCGCCTAGCATTGGCCATTTTAGAGTAGAGTTGACATGATAGGCTAATGCGCATGGCATGCGACAGGATGCATCTGAAGATGTTGCAGTAACGTTGCCTTGTTAAAGGGTAAGTTATCAAAATGTTTTCTCAATTTTTTTTTAAAAAAAGTATTCTACAATTGCTATTTACAGTTTGGTACAGACAGTCCACATGTGGTCACTCTACCATTACGAACCTGCATCTGTTATGCTCAGGTTCCGATTCCAACTCAACACCAAAACTGCAGCAGCGGCATTGCACGGTAGGACGGTTTACATTTTTGCACCATGCAACTCTGGGGGCAAAAGGAGGCGGGTGTTAATTAGTCAACGAGAAGTGGGAGAAATTCAGAAGGATATACTATCACTGAGAAGATTTATCTGAGACACAACGAATTATATATATTGCAACGCTACAATGTGGTACGATAATAAGCTAGCTACATAAAAGGCTCAAAGCATTTGTTCGGTACTACTACCATCCAATTTATTTGTCACTGGAAAGATTAGCAGACGCACCTCAAAAGGGGTCAGGTGAGAGATCTGCCAGCCCATTCACGATCTCTCTTCTTTAACTTCGCTTGCATCTTGTTAAACTTCTGTTTTCCTTTCTCCAGAAGAGGGTCAACCACTACATAGTCATTTGGATCATCCTTCCTAGTCATACCATCCTGTATAAAGATAAAATAGGTTCATGCATCTATTTCCCTTGTGTGCGCGGGAAAAAGAAGAGCCGCAAGGATACCAGTACCTTCGAAGATTCAGGTGCGAAAGTGAGACGGTTGGCATGCCACTCTTTGTAGTCCTCACTGCTTTCTGCCTTTTTTTCCATATTAGCAGGCTTATTACTCATCAAGGAAGCCTTGAACTTCTGTAACTTTGCTAAAGTCTAACGGAAAAAATTGATGTTTAAGAAACAGTTAGGCACTCAACTTCAAGAACAAAAGCTGACACGTAGAAGAGATGCCAGCTGGAATATGAGTATGCATGATCCATCATGAAATGGCATAAGGAAGGTGGACACAAGAGAGCAGAAAAATAATACCTCCTCTTCACGGCCTTGGAGGCTGCGTTTTCTCTGTTTTTTCAAATGTTTCTCTTGTTCAGCTGGATTTAGCAGTTGCAAATTAACATCTCCTCTGGACATCCTTTCAGTATTGGCTTCAGAGCCAATACCTTTTTTCTTCAAAGACAGTTTCCGTGATTTTGATAATTGATGATCATCGTCGTCTTCGTCATCATCATCATCGTTGTCATCACTCCTGTGGACATTTAAATTGTTAACAAATTCAGAGAATAACTGCTAAACTAGATTACCTACATGTTGTTAATAAAATCAGGAGCAACTGCAGGAGTAGATTATAGCAGAATGCTGCTTAAAGTTCGAAGTGTTTTTACTGTAGGCCCTCTCCAACTTCATGTGGGTAAAACAACTTAAGAATGGTGTTCATCGACTTGGAGAGGGCCTACAGTAAGATACCGCGGAATGTCATGTGGTGGTCCTTGGAGAAACACAGAGTCCCAACAAAGTACATTACCCCCATCTAGGACATGTACAATAATGCTATGACAAGTGTTCGAACAAGTGATGGCGACACTGATGACTTTCCCAGTAATAGGACTGCACCAAGGGTCAACTTTGAGTCCTTATCTTTTTGCTTTGGTGATGGATGGGGTCACAAGGGATATTATACAAGGAAATATCCCATGGTGTACGCTCTTTGCGGATGATGTGGTGCTAGTCGACGGCAATAAAACGGGGATTAATAGAAAGTTATAGTTGTAGAGACAGACGAAATCGAAAAGTCTTAGGCTAGTAGAACTAAAACTGAGTACATGAGGTGCAGTTTCAGTACTACTGGGCACGAGGAGGAGCCTTGATGGGCAGATGGTTACCTCAGAAGGACACCTTTCCACATTTGGGGTCAATGTTGCAGAATGATATCGATGAACATGTGAGCCATCGAATCAAGCTGGATAGATGAGGGGCACCGAGCTTATGGCGTCCTCTGTGACAAGAGAATGCCACAAAAGCTAAAAGGAGGGTTCTACAGGACGGCGATTCAACCTGCAATGTTGTATGGCGATGACTGTTCACCGACTAGAAGACGACATGTCCAACAGTTAGGTGTAGCAGAGATGCACATGTTGATATGGATATGTGGCCACACAAGAAAGAACCGGGTCCAAAATGATGATATACGTGATAGTGATAGAGTTGGGGTAACGCTGATTGAAAAGAAGCTTGTCCAACATCGTCTGAGATGGTTTGGGCATATACAACTGAGGCCTCCAGAAGCGCCAGTGCATAGCGGAAGGATATAGCATGCATAATGTCAAGAGAGGTCGAGGTAGACCAAACTTGATATGGGAGGAGTCTGTAAAGCGAGATCTGAAGGACTGGAATATCACCAAAGAACTAACCATGGACAGGGATGTGTTGAAGTTAGCCATCACATGCAAGAACTATGACCAAGTTTCGAAATCTTTTGGGTTTCCACTCTAGCCTACCCCAACTTATTTGGGACTAAAAGGCTTTGTTGTTGTTGCTGTTGTTGTTGTTGTTGTTCAGACATGCAAACACACACAAGACCATTCTTCCAGTATCTGCATGACGTAGATACTTATGTTTAGATTACCACATGTTATATTCGACACATGGTAACCCTGCTACCAAGAAAAATTGTGACCACACAATATGCAGAACTAAACTATTTATCATAATGGCAAGCCGATGAAAAGTAATTTCAATAGGATTATGTTACAATATTAGAAAGATCACATAATTTGTTGTCATTCAGAATGGTGATATTATGTCCCCGGGTAACTTATTGCCTGTTACCAGATATGAATACTTGCAAGTAGTAACAGACTTATAAATGAGTTTTCAGGAAACTACCGCTTAGTATTAAACAAAAGCTCAGGACTAAAAGGACATGTAGGAATACTACGGGCCTGTTCTGATTCTCTCCAGCTCTCAACTCCAAAAACTCCACACGTGAAGTCGCCCCGAACGCCTGAGCTCCACGGAGTGAACTTCTCGGAGCTGAGCACTCATGCAGTGCAAAAAACTGAAGCAGCATCGACCCAGCTCCACCGAAACTAAAAGCTGGAGTTCGCTCAAATTACACCTGAAATGCCACCGCCAAGTGTAACGATTCACTCCTGGCCGCCGAACATAACGATTCGCTCGTTCCCAGCCACCAAACATAACGATTCGCTACCTGTTTCCACACGTTGGCCGACCTGGGCTAGTTCTGCTGGCCCATTATGGCGCTAAGGCAGGCCACCCATGCTGCAGCCCATACTGGCGATGGGAGAAGCCAGCGGTCGCTGCCGAACGAAGTTGTCTCGCTGCGTGGAGTGAGAAGCTGGGATGGGAAGCTGGAATCGTGGAGTTGGTGGAGTTGGGAGGAGATCAGAACAGGCCCTACATGGTGTTGTTCACAAGAACAGATATTCTGGTTGATCAAAACATCATAATGATAACCTACCACATTGAACTAAACTACAAATAGATATTTGCAGAAGAAAATCACAGTGCATAGGGAAGAAGGATAAGGAACATATAGATAAGGTAGATAAGGTAGACATAATAATAGAACCTGTGAGCTGGTAATTCTTTATCCTTCTGATGAGATTTATCTGTATCAAAGAGGGGCAAACAGATTGTTCAGTTTTCCAACTTATATGCAGCAATCATGTGACATCAACCAAAAGAATGCAAGTAGCTGTTACATAATCCTGCCTCTCATTATGTCTGTCATGGCACAGTAAATGACTGAACTGGAGAATGGCCATCTTAATAGAAACAGGAATAGCAAATTACCTTTCTTGGAAGATTGACTCTGCTGAATATCCCCAAGCTCTCTACGTTTTTTTAGAATCCGTGAACGCATCCTGTTGTCAAAATCCTCCTCATTCTCATCTTCAGGAGAATCATCATTTTCTGGATCATGCTCTGGCTCTCTGGAGTCAGCTTTCTTCGAGATTAAAGCCTCCCTGATAGATAGGACAGTTTCATTTTTCTTCTCCTCTTCCTCCTTGGACTGGATATTTGCAACAAGCACAATGGTGTTCAAATTTGACAAGGTCTAAAAATATTCAATAGTAAGCAAGTAGCTCTTATTAAGCAAAACCTGATCAGAGCCCAGGATACAACTCATGTTCTAAACCAATTCAAGACGAAAAATGTATTTGAGTTATTAATAGTTTATAACAGGAATATATTTAACTATATGAATAATCAATAGAAGACAAAAGACAGGAAATTAGTCCAATAAAGCACTCGGTGCAAAAGTGCTCCTTAGGTAGTTAGTGCTGTTAAAGAGAGAATGCTAGAAAAAATTAAGAAAATGGTCCCATTTTGTGACTGGCTTCTAAAAATGTTGATTATGAACCAGTGAGGAAGCATGATCTACACAAATACAAGTCAAAAGAATAAAGTTGACGAAGTAAGAAAGCTAGCAATACACATTTCTGCTTTCAGATGGTATGCACACTAACACAGCAGAAGTGTGCTGCACAGTATAAAATGCCATGTCCGCCAGTTGGACAAGGTGTCTTTAGGTTTTTCTAGTGCAATATGTTTGCTAGCAAAGGATTGGTTAACATCCTACAGATTTCCTCGAGCACAAGTGACACAATTGATAATACTCACCAGTTGTTCAACCTGTGGTTCCACTTTAAGAAAACGGGGGTCATCAAGCACATCGTGGATACTCTTTATTTTGTCCTTCACAAAAGAAGCTGCCTCATTCTCCTCTTCTTCTACCTCATCTCCAAACGAGAGCACATTAAGTTGCCTACAGGATGAATGGACAGTCAAATGAAATCCAACACTGATACCTTATCTTTGCAAGGAAAATTGGTTCCAACATGCAGAGAACATACTTAACAGCTTTCTTCTCTGGTTTCCTCTCAGCATCAGCCTTGGGAGCAGGCTCAATCTTCTTAAGTTGTCGTGGAACTATATCATCAAATGGGTTCCAGAGTACCTATAAAAGCAGAAACACGCATAACTAAGTAACAGCTACTTAGGCTTCACAAGTAACAGTAAAACAGATAGAAGAATCTGTTTGTTGCAGAAGTACCAGAACTAAATGAAACATGAGGGGAATAACTACCTCAACTGAGAGAATTTTCTGTGGGTATACAGGCCGATCATCCTTATCAGTCTCGATATCAGCCAAGGCCAGAAGATTGAAGATAGAATCCCCAGTGACCTGGACGCACACATACATACATGGTAAACTGTAATCACCTCCAATGGGGACAGTCTAGGTAGACACTTACCTTCCCAAAAATTGTATTCTTCTTATCAAGCCAATCGCAGCGGTCAAGGGTAATAAAGAACTGGCTTCCGTTCGAATGAGGTGTGCCAGCATTGGCACATGCCAATAAACCCCTGTGATTAAACCTCAGACGAGAATGGAACTCGTCAGCGAACGGTGCCCCGTAGATGCTCTCACCCCCTGCAGATTGATGTCAGATAATCATAAGGTTCAGTTCAGAACACCCCCAAATCCACCAATCACATGTATGGCTCGAACAGATATTCAAAACCGAGACACTAATCATTAATTTGATGCACAATCCGCGATTCAGTTGGGTAAAGACCGACAGTGAAATACGGAATCAGTAAACCTACATCATATAGGTCTGGTTAGGGTTTGGGATCTCACCGGTGCCGGAGCCGGTGGGGTCGCCGCCCTGGATGAGGAAGGACTTGATGACCCGGTGGAAGAGGGTGCCGTCGTAGTAGCCCTCCAGGCATAGCTGAACGAAGTTGCGCGTGGCCTTGGGGGCCTCCTTGGCCCACAGCTCGATGTCGATCGGACCGGCCGTTGTTTGCACCACCACCTTCCCTTTCGTCGGCGGCTCCAGCACATACACCGACGACATCTTGCTGGCCTGCCCTACGCCGCCGGCCGCCGGCTCGACTCTCGCGCTCCGGCAGGTCGGTCTGTCTCGAGATTGTGGTTCGGGTGGTCCGGTTCGTCTGGCCCTGTTTGCGCTCGATTCTAGAACCGCCTCCACCAAATCGCCAGTTCCACAGAGCTGTTTACGCTCCACGAAAACAAAATATATATGGTACGTTTCCTTAACGTGAATACGTATTACTCTTCTCTTCTCAGGTAACATGGAGCACTTGTTTAATTAAATTCTCACATTTCTTTTTTCATATTGAGGAAGATTTATGGGAAAAGTTTGGTTAGTTGATCAACTACCAGTAGCCAGAAGCTGCTATTGGTATTATTGATCTGATTTAGATACTTCTCAATCCGTCACGGTCGTTGAGATAGTTCGATACCATCGAGATCCCATTCCAAGATAGATCGTTATTTTGAGACCTCTAAATATTTTAAAGGAGAAATGTACTGTATATACAGATGTGTAGTATGTGCATATGAAGTTTTCATCAGTATATCTTCTAAGCTATGGTGTACACCACAAAGACAAATATATATAATTTCAAATGGAATTAGTCTTTGGTTTTTTGAACCACAAAATTATTATTTTATGTAGCCTACAAATAAATAAATTATACTCCTCATAGCAACACTATTTGGACGTGCCTACTAAGTTAGAGCATCTCCAATAAAAAATGTAGTTGCAAATAACTAACTTTTTCATCTCCGAGACCCGAAAACCCCTCCCTGACAAATGATGTAGATGAAAAAAAATACATCTTCGCCTCACGGAGATGTAAATTTGCCAGCCGCGCGCCAACCGTCCAACTGCCTTCCTCCCGCTTCCGCTCGACCGCCGCCCGCCCGCCGATTTGGCCCAAAATCGACGCCGCTGCAGCCTGCCCGACGGTCGCCCGCCTCGCTGCAACTCTGCCCTCCTGTCCCCTGCATCATGCCTCGTCGTACTAGCGTCGTTTGTACCCTGCAGCCACTGATTCGTTTTCGGCCGCCGGAGGTTGTGGTCGAGTTGATCGCCGTTATGCCTTCCACGACGAGCTCGTGGTCGGGCTAGGCTTGTTCCTAGCCAAGACCAATCAACGGTCGCCCGCGTACCATTCTTCCCGCCGCGCGTAGCCAGCTACCCCCCCCCCTACGTTGTCTTCTCTGTAGGATTGCGGTCGTCTGCTCTATGGAACCGCTGTCGTCGCCCGCACATGCCGCAGCCGAACGGCTGCCCAACCCGCAGCCAGACGATTCCCCCCCCCCTCCCGCAAGCAAGGTGTTCGACGAAATTCCCCCAAGGTAAAAAATGAGCAAACTTTAAGTCTTTTGTATTGTGGTTAGAGAGGTAGTTTGACGGTGATTTCCGCATTGTAGATGAGCTCGTGCGACTCCTCTTTCATGGAAGATTCCTCATCGGATGAGGAATTTGATTTGAACAAAGAAGAGGACATTTCTATGCTAGTGGCGATGCACAAGAGGAAGGAGCTGATGCACGGCCATTTCGTGTATGGACGTCCATTTCGTGTATGGACGTGCGTTCATTCAGAGAGAACGGGTTGAGGCGCACAAGAGGTTGATGCGCAATTATTTTGGTTCACCACCCATTTTTTCAAAGAGGTACTTTCGAAGCCGGTTCAGAATGCCCAAAGACTTGTTCATCCATGTTTGCGATTTCGTGAAGCAACATGATCGATCCTTCGAGTAGAGGAGGAATTGTGCTGGGTTGCTTGGACATAACAACGAGCAGAAGGTCACTGCTGCTTTGCGCATGGTGGTGTATGGCGTTCTTGCGAACTACATTGATGACAAGTTGGCGATGGCAGAGAGCACTTCTATCTTCTATGTCAAATAATTTACAAAGACTATGGTAGAAGTGTTTGGTGCAGAGTACTTGAGAGCACCCGGTGCTCAGGACACTCAGAGGCTTTTGGAGATGAACAAAGCTCGTGGGTTTCCAGGTATGCTAAGGTCCATCGATTGCATGCATTGAAAATGAAAAAATTGCCCAAAAGCATGGCATGGACAGTTCAAGGGTCGTGGGAAGGATACCACTATCATTCTTTAGGCCGTTGCCGATCAAAAAACATGGTTTTGGCATTCATATTTTGGGATGCATGGATCTTGCAATGACATCAACATGCTCGGCCGGTCACCTCTTTTTGCCAAGTTAGCAAATGGAGAAGCACCATCGGTGACCTTCGAAGCAAAGGCCGCACATACAACTATGGGTACTATCTTGCGGATGGGATCTACCCGAGGTGGAGTACTTTTGTCAAGCCAATTGCAAAACCCCAAGGTAAGAGAGAACTCATATTTCACAATGCACAAGCGGTGGCTAAGAAAGATGTTGAGAGGGCTTTTTGGATTTTGTAATCCCAATTTGCTATCGTGTGAGGACCATCTAGATTCTGGGATCAAAAAACCCTTTGGTATATCATGACTGCTTGCGTGATCATGCATAACATGATTATTGAGAATGATCGTGGACAAAATTTAGATTACAGCTTCTATCATTTGATGGGCATACGCGTTATGCCAATGAGAAAAGAGGAGAGAATCAAAGGTTTCATGAAGGTGTACAATGAAATTAGAGACTACGATGCGCATGATCAACGTAAGAAGGATTTGATGGAGGAGTATTGGAATGGATGGCGAAAGTGCCGCCTAGTTTCATTATTTGTTTATTGTGTTGTGCAAAACTATGTTGTTTTTGTGTTGCATTTGATCTTGTGGATTTGATGAATTATGTAATAATTTGATATTATGGAAATGTGAAATGTTTTATTTGTTTTTCATATGTTTTATTTCAATTTGTGTGGCAGCTGCGCAGCCATCGGCGGCTTTTACATGTCCAATTTGCATCTTTGGTTGGACTTGCTCTTTTACATCTCCAATATCGCATTATCTGTTGGAGATGCCACTTTTTTAAGATGTAAATTTTTACATCTCCCAATGTGCATCTTATATTGGAGATGCTCTTAGGAGCACTAGAAGGCCGAATTATGACCTTCAAACAATGTAGAGGCATTTTATCTTGAGGTGATTTTAAACCTACGATTTGGTCCACAAAACAACAAACTTGAAAGATTAAATTATCTTTTTTCAAACATTAATTATAATATAGACACACACACGCAGACATCTCAATACACGCACACAGTTCATGGCATGATTGTTGATGAAGAATAAAAGACGAGAGAAGAATCTCACTAAAAGTTTCAAGGAGAAGCAAAAATGCTTCTCCACGCAAATGAGCGCATGAGGGAAATATTTGCAAAAGGCACACTGAATGTAGTTGATGAATACAACACCAGGTTGTCGAAGAAAAAGGTTGAAGAAATAGCCCAAACAAAACACATTGCTGAGGCAGAAAAGAAAACTAAGGCGGTCGAAGCAGTTGTCCGCAAGAGAAAGGTTGAAGAACTTGAAAGTGAGCGGAAGAAAAAAAACATATGCATTGTCATTTACATGTCGTTGTGATACGTATCAAGTGTATATTTTTTGTGTTATGTTCATGTTACATTCATATCATTTATAAATGGTTTTGACAAAGTATTTTATCATTTTTTTTCTAGACTAGCATATTAATTTAGTGTTAAGTGTCGTGTGTTTTTTCGTTACTTTTTGTGCATTGGGATCAAGTATCCTCTGAAAATCAAAAACTAAGAAAATCACTTCACGCATTTTTATCACTAAAGGGTCGCTAGGACAAAAGATGAGCAAGAGGGGGGTGGGGTCCTGTCCACCCTCCCTGACACTTCTTTGCCCCTGCCATTTTATATACTATGGAAACCTTCTTAGGCATTTGTCGTTGATTTTTTTGCTGTCGCTTCACCGTGATGTGTGGCAATCCAATCTGGAGTTCCTCTTGGTTTGTTAGAGGAAGGAATTTGTTGTCGGAGCCTTCTTCATCAACTTTGATGCTCTGATGAGTATGTGCGAGTAGTGAAGGTGCATACTATTGAGGGTGGTCAGGCCGCCGGGAAGCCGGTCCGCTAGGCTGACCTCTGTGCCCAATAGACCAAGGCATGGTCTAGACCCCTCGCTCGGTAGGAGGCCCATCATTCAGAAGACTCTAGATTTGACGGACACGCTTGAGACTCCATGTCTGAAGTAGCCTCTAGGTCGGTTAGTGATGAGTGATATTTTCAAACAATTATTCATCTTTATGTCTTCTACAATGAGTTCATCTTGTGATTCGATTGCCATATGTGAGTAATTCCGTAAGGCAATGGGTTGAGACAAGGCCTTGCAACCCAATGTATTTGTGCAAGGGATCATTGGAATGACTTCGTATAAGGGCCTGCTCCATGCACCAGAAAAGGCAAGTGGGATCTAGCAATGCCGCCTCCCCCTCCCTTGGCAGTGGTAGAGTCGAGAGCACCCTTTGTGTTGATGCTCACCCATTCAGGGTCTTGAGGCCTCTTGCATTGGTCATTTGAGGATTTGGAATGCACTAGAGGTATATCTATCAAAGAAAACAATTCAAGTGCCCACTTCATAGCTTGCATAGGACCGTATGTCTCCATACCATGAGTCAAGCGATTGAAGGACGACCAGATATGATACATGACAGTAGTAATCTAGCTCTTCTCTTGCTCACTCAACAAACTGTCCACAAGAATAGCTTTGGAACATGTCAGAGGATGCAATTTTGGAAGCATGTCGCATCCTAGAATTTCTCCGCATGGGAACAGTGAATCAATGCATGCATCAGATCCTCGTCTATCGCTTCACAAATTTCACATCTAGGAATAGATTAATGTGTCGATACTTCAGCGTCGTCGAGTAGGGGAGGACGCCCAGAAGAAGTCTCCACCAGAAAACTTGGATTTTCGAACAACTTTTAGCTTCCATGGGGTTGATCATAACTGTTATTCTGCCAATTAAGACCCCATAATCGCCTCTTCCTTTGGAGCGGGTAGCTCGTTTTAGCAAATCTAACAGAGTGGTTGCCAAATTGTTCCAGCGCCTAGGTTAGAAAATTCACATCACCACTAGACCTAAGTGGTATGTTAAGTGTTGAATTAGCGACAACTGGAAGAAAATTCCGCCGCAACAAATCCACCTTCCAGCCTCCCATCTTTGCATTGATAAAATCTAAAACTTTGTCGATATGACCATTACTAATTCTTCTTGAATGTGCAAAAGTAGCTTGTTGATACGTCTCCAATGTATCTATAACTTTTTATTGTTCCATGTTGTTATATTATCATTCTTGGATGTTTTACAATCATTTTATAGCAACTTTATATCATTTTTTGGGACTAACATATTCACATAGTGCCCAGTGCCAGTTGTTGTTTTCGCTTGTTTTCACTTCGTAGAATATCCCTATCAAATGGAGTCCAAATGCAGCAAAACTTTTTGGAGATATTTTGGACCAGAAGACAACTTGGGGGCCAAGAAAGGACCAGAGGGGAGGCCCGTGGGGACCACAAGACACCAGGGCGCGCCCAGGAGCCCAGACGCGCCTGGTGGGTTGTGGGGCCCACGGGGGTCTCCTGCACCGCCTCTTCACCCTATAAATTCCCAAATATTCCAGAAACACTAGGGGAGTCGACGAAACACAATTTCAGCCGCCGCAAGTTCCAGAACCACGAGATCCAATCTAACAACATCATGGAGGGGTTCAACATCCTCATTGTTGCCTCTCCAATGATGCGTGAGTAGTCCATCATAGACCTATGGGTGTGTAGGCAGTAGCTAGATGGCTTCTTCTCTATTTTTGATTCTCATTGCAATGATCTCTCGGAGATTTATTTGATGTAAACCTTTTTCCGGCGTGTTTGTTGGGATCCAATGAACTTTGAGTTTATGATCAGATCTATATCCATGAATATTATTTGAGTCTTCTTTGATCTCTTATATGCATGATTATTTATAGCCTCATATTTCTTCCTTGAATCTTTGGTTTAGTTAGGCCAACTAGATTAGATGCTATTGAAAAGAAGATGGCCACCGAAGAACAAATTGAAAATTTGGATAAAAGGATGCAAAATCTTGCTAATAAAATTGGGTTAAAAGTGGGTGATGTTCTTAAACTACTAAGGGAGAAGGAAACCGTAGTTAACGAAAGAATTGGAGAAAGTCATTCTCAGATTGATAAGTTGGAAGAAATTTTTAGTAACTTAAGCTCGGCCTTTTCTTCTGTTAGAACTATTGAAAAAACTCCCGTAAAAATTTGCAAGTCTACTCAAGTCACTAAGAACAAGGGTGCCACTTCTAATAGCAACAAAGAGGATCTTAAAATGATTAGTATCCATCCCAATTTTGTTGAAGTAGTGAAAGGCCCTACCTGCAAGAATGAAATTTTCACTCTTATTCCTAGAAGTATTGTTATTGAAATTATGCATGCTAAACCCTTGAGGAATTCTAGTTGTGTTATTGGGAAGTTGAAAACCAAAGATGACAATACTTGAATCTATGCATTATGCCTAGCTAGGGGCATAAAACGATAGCGCTTGTTGGGAGGCAACCCAACGAATAAATTTTATTTTTGTCTTTTTTTCTTTCTGTTCTTGAGTGTCCAAAAAATTATGCTACTATTATGGCTGTGTTTTTTATGTTTTAATTAGTGTTTGTTCCCAGCAAAGCCTTTGGGATCATGTTTGGTGATAGTTGATTTGATCTTGTTGAAAAACAGAAACTTTTGCGCCCAGTAGCAGAATTCTTAAAAATCGCAGAAGCGTGATAAAATTCTGAATTTTTCACACAAGATTGATATACAAGTTGCCTAGATTGTCCTAATTTTTCACAAATTTTGGAGTTACAGAAGTATGGACAAAGTCCATATTACTACAGACTATTCTGTTTCTGACAGATTCTATTTTTATTGCATTGTTTGCTTATTCTGATGAATCTATGGATTGTATTGGAGGGCATAAGCCATGGAAAAGTTGGAATACAACAGATATCACTACAAAAAAGACACATCCGTGACATTTTGGCCCGAACGAATTTTTTTCTGTCATACTTATGACACTTCTATGATAATAATTATGACAAAACCCGGTATCATTATAGATGTGGTGGGTTCCTACTTCTATGACAAAAAATCATGACAAAAAATGGGCTTTTTGTCCTGGGCGGGCCGGAGACGCATATGCATGACATTCTTTGGGCCATCAATAAAAAATCGTGGTAGAAGCGAGGGCGAGGAAAATTTCAGGGAGTTCCCGGTTACGGCGGGTGGTCGGGGCCGAGCGATGCACGCAGGTTTCCGCGTTTCTCTCGTGTACACGCGTATGTGCTAGGCATTGGCTAACTGAACCCGAGCGATCGCACGTTACTGAACCCGAGCGATCGATCCCTTGACTGTTAACTGAACCCGAGCGATTCATTCGCTGCTGACTAAACCCGAGCGATTCCTTCGCTGCTGCTGCTAATTGAACCCGAGCGATCGATCACTGATGCTGCTTACTAAAGCCGATCGAGCCCCTGTGTGAGACGTAGCCAGCTGGTGTTGGGTTGCCTCTCGATGAACAGTGACCATTGCTACCGTGCGCGCGGTACGTAGAACGAGTCGAGACGTGGTGAGTTGAGCCGGTTGGTTGGCTGTGGATGAACAGTTCCCGGTGGGGGTGGATGAATAGGACCCCGTGGTAGTAGGTTGTTGCCGCTGGATGAACGGGATCCCGAGGAGGCCGCCGCACCTCAGCCGGTTGGGGGTGGATAAACAGAACCCCGTGGAGGCTCTATGAACAGCAGCCGGTGGAGGCTAGATGAACAGTAGTCGTGGATGAGCAGTAGCCCGTGGAGGCTGGAGGAGGTCAAAGGTGGATGAACAATAGCCCGTGGAGGCTGGAGCGAGGCAGTAGATGGTGGATGAACAGGACCCTGTTTCGACCGTAGGCGCTCCAACACAAGTCCGTTTCCTCTGTTTGCGGTACACCACACCCGTCCCGATCAAGAGGACCCCGTTTTGACCGTAGGCACTCGAACAAAAGTCCGTTTCCTCCGTTTTGCGGTACGCCAGACCCTTCCCGATGAACATGACCCCGTATTGATCGTACATGGTCGAACAGAAGGCTCGTTTCCTCCGTTCTGCAGTACGCCAGACCTCGCTTCGGCTGTTCCGTCCAAGCCGGTTGGCTCCCGATGAACACGGTGTATTCCGACCCAGTCGATTGCCTCCCGATGAACACGACACTGTTTCCTCCGTTCCGACTCAGCCGGTTGGCTGCCGATGAACAAGACGACGTTGTTGTACGCCTTCCAGACCATGTTCGTATGTACGTACGTAGCCGTATTTACTTTCTTGCAGCGTGGTTGTATGTATGTGTACACGTTATAGATGGGACTGCGTGACATGCTACGTCCGCGGCTCTACTACGACACGTGCTGCTCCTTACTCGGCCATAGTTCATCGCTGCAGAGAGACCGATCGACCAGTATGTATGTACACGTTCACGACCAGACAGATAACGCTACGTCCGCTTCGACCGGGTGGGTCCCAGCTATCAGGGAGGATAAGGACACACTTCCTTATGTGTGAAGCTGCTGGGTCCCAGCTGTCAGGGGGGAATCTTTTTTTCTTAGTATGGACGCACATCCTTGCGTGCGAAGATGTAGCTGGTGGGTCCCAGTTGTCAGGGGGAAACATTTTTTCCGTGAAATACAGTGGCCTGTCCGGTGGGTCCCTGCTGTCACACTACTGGAATCATCTTCTTTGCCGTCCGCCATGGTGGACAGCAAAGGCATAGATCTCGGATGGCAAAGTCATTTGCCGTTAGCCAGCAGACGACAAACAGTCCGGCTGAACACGTGCCAGCAAAGGCCTTCTTTGCCGTCTGCTTCGCAGAAACGGACGACAAAGGATTGTGCCGTCCGCCATTCGAGGCTAGTAGATGGCAACGACGACGGATGACAACGGTGTGGGGTGAGAGCCGTTAGGGGGTTAACGGCGCTCTTTGCCGTCCGCCAGGGGACGGCAAAGAGCTTAGCTAGGGCATCACTAGGAAGCTGCCACGTGGCCAGCTATGCCGTCTGCCAGCAGACGACATAGACGACCCTGTTTGCCAGGCCTATTTGGTCACTTTGCCGGCCGCTTGCAGACGGCAAAATGACCAAATAGGCAGCCAGTGTTCCCAGTTTGCATAGGTGACTGCCACGTGTCCTCTTTGCCGTCTGCTAGTGGATGGCAAAGCTCTTTGCCGTCGGCTAGCAGACGGCAAAGAGGCTATACATCCCCTGTTTTTATTTTAATCCAATTAATTAGACATGGTTTCAAACACAGATATACATGCATACATATCCAACATATCCAACAGCATGTCCAACAACATATTTCATCAAATCCAACAACATAGTTCAACAAAGTCCAACATATCCATATATACATAACCACAAACAAGTTTCCAACAACATATCCATATAGACATACATATCCAAACAAGTTTTCATAAACAACAAGGAAGCACCAGAAGAATAGTACACTCCATGAATCCAAGCCTTCCTCATGTAAAGCAAATCTGTAAATTGGGAAAGATGAAAGTTGGAAGAAGAAGAAGAAGAAGAAGAAGAAGAAGAAGACTAGTTAGAAGAAGAAGAAGAAGATTTTTTTTTCTTCTCTTTCTTTTTCTCCTCTCCTCTTCTTTATCTTCTTCTTCTTCTAACTAAGGTAAGTAAAAATGCCATTTTATTGCTAAGCTAGGTAAAAATGCTAAGTGTAGGTCATTTTAGAGCTAAGCTAGGTAAATAGGTCATTTTGGAGCTTAGTAAGGTTATTATGTCATTTTCGAGAAAAATGAGCTAAGTCTATATCATTTTGGAGGTAACAAAGATTATCATGCCATTTTTGACCTAAGTATGCTAAGTATGTCATAAATGAACTGAATAAGCTAAGTATAGCTCATTTTTTTATCTAACTTAGGTAATTATGCCATTTAGGAGGAAAATAAGCTAAGTATCCATTTGTAAAGCAAAACATTAGAGAAAACTTACCCTCATCACAACAAATATGATGAAGATCGCAACTAAGGTAACAATTGATCCAACGACATAATGATACCAAGCCTCATTATCAATGGCATATTTCTAATCTTCTTAAGCTTCAGGCGCATTGCATCCATCTTCAAGCGCATTGCATTCATCTTCATCTTGTGATCATCGATGACATCGGCAACATACAACTCCAATGTCATCTTCTCTTCTTCAATTCTTTTATTTTTTTCTTTCAAATACTCATTTTCTTTTTCAACTAAATTTAACTTCTCGACAAGAGGGTCGGTTTCAAATTCCGGTTCACATACCTCCTAGATTAAAATATCTCTATGTCAACTTGATGGCAATAATTGTCATAAATGGAAATGCAACAAATAGTTATGAAAGAGAATTTACCACATCCGAATCATAAAGCGGGCGAGGGCCGATGGGGACGGACATCAAGACCATGGCACTATGTATAAGAAAAAATCATACAAAGTAAGAAAATTATACATACCAACTATATAAATCATACAAAGTACAACATAAAATTTCAATACCTAATAATCACTATTGATAATGACGTGCTCATCATCATCATTAATAAATGCATCACCATCATCACTATCGGTAATGACGTGCTCATCATCATCATTAATAAATGCACCATCATGTGGAAGACCACCTTTACGTAATCGTTCAAGCATTGACAGGTCATCTGCAGTAGTAACTTCTTCTTCTTCTGGCTCTTCTTGTTCCGGCTCAGGGTCGGATTCACTATCGTTGTCTACTTCAATGTTCTGGCGTGGAGTAGAGCGGTTCTTGAAACGTTTTTTGGCAAGACGTGTTCCTTGGAAGAATTCTCCTTCATCATATGTGTCTTGGTTAATGTGAGGTTCATAATCCTCTCCATTGGGGGAGGTGGACTAACACGTGACGGCACTTCATAAACGACATCCCAACCACTGAGATTTGGATCACTTTGACAGGCCCACGGTAGATAGAAAACTTGGGTTGCCTGTTGAGCCGTAATATAGACATCGGGAATATCCAAATGGGTGCTTTGTTTGATTTTGACTAGCCCTATATGTTCATGAGTCCTTCTAGTCTCCGTGGGCTGGAACCAATAACATCTGAAGACTACGACGTTTGGTGGGTTTTCACCATAGAATTGAAGTTCATAAATTGCTTCAACTCTTCCATAATACTTGATTCCTCCTTCGCCGATAGCAAAGACACAACAATTTGTAGATTTTTGGTCGGCCATAGATAGCTCTTTGCCATAGGTACGAAAGCGATACCCGTTGATGTCGTAATTGTCAAATGAACGGACCTTATAGTCAAAACCATTAGCTGTCTCAATTCGGCATCCATAATCTCTGAATTAGCCTACAAGTTTAATACGAAAGGATTGTTGCATTAGTCGCAAATTAGCCAAAGAAATGAAAGGGTCTAATGGAAATTACCGTTTTTTGAACCAAGAGATGAAACCGGGATATTCGCCTCCTTGCTTTGCAAGAAGCTCATACTCTTCAACGGAATCCTTTTGGATCACCGCTCCATACGATAATATGGCAACGTATCGACTGCATCAAATATCTAGGAATAAGAGCAGTTCAAAGAAATTAGAAGTTGTGAAACAATGTAACGAGATCTTACTCGATGTACGGCCGCACTTCTGTTAGGTTGTTAAAGAGATACAGCGAAATGGTCCGCCATTCTTCAACATCCAACGATACTGGTTTCCAAGCACTGGATGGTGCGAGATTCCCTTTGAATAGGCTGAGGTTGGATTGACCCTTTTTAGGCTCGTCAGCATTGTACCGAGGCTTCGGATTATGCAAATGACGATTTTTGGCTTTGTAGTGTGCTATCACGAAGTTTGACGCCTCCTCAGTGATGAATGCCTCGGCCATCGATGCTTCTATTCTACGTTTATTTTTACATTTTGCTCGAAGCGTCTTCTGCATCCTCTCAGTTGAGTAGCACCAACGATTTTGCACGGGCCCCCCAATCGTGCCTCGGTCGGGAGATGCAAAATCAAGTGTTGCATTGGATTAAAGAAGCTTGGCGGAAAGATCATCTCTAACTTGCAGATCAACTCCGGCGCCAACTGTTCCATTTCTTCTAGGAGGCCAGGCGATAGTTCTTTCAGACAAAGAACACGGAAGAAATAGCTCGGCTCTGCCAGTACTAGCCATTCATCCTCAGGGATGAAGCCACGCAACATCACCGGCATTATCCGCTCAATCCATATGTGCCAATCATGACTTTTTAGACCAAATATTTTCAATTTATCAAGACTCGCTCCCCTCTTTAGATTTGCTACATACCCATTGGGGAACATCAACTACATTTTCACCCACAAAATGATTTCCTTCATAGCTGGCCTTCCAAGATTGAACCATGCCTTTGGCTTCTTCCAGTTTCGCTTTCCTTTCAGTTCTTGCATGTTTTGTAATGGTCTATCACAGAGCTCCTCTTGATCCTCTAGCCTTAGTATTATCCTTTGATTTCCCCTCTATGTCGAACAATGTACCAAAAATGGCTTCCGCGATATTCTTTTTAGTGTGCATCACGTCGATGTTGTGTGGGATAAGGAGGTCTTTGAAGTAAGGCAGATCCCAGAAGCATGTCTTGTGAGTCCAGGCGTGTTCCTTATTATACCCCTTGAAATACCCTGGATGCTCTGGATCTGGCTCGAGAGCGTTTAACTGATCTAGGACCTGTTGGCCTGTCAATGTAGGTGGTGCAGAGTGTTTGACAACTCTACCTTTCATGAAGTTCTTCTTGTCTTTCCTGAACTTATGGCGAGGATCTAGAAACTATCTTTGCAAGTCGAAGCAACTATACTTGTGCCCCGCCGTCAGCCAACAAAACTCAAGAGCTCCCTTTGCATGTGGGGCACGGGAACCTTCCATGCTCACACTAGCCAACGAATAGAGCATACGCCGACAAGTCATGCGTCGAGTACATGTACCAGGTACGCATTATGAAGTTCTCTTTGCTAAAGGCGTCGTATGTCTTGAACCCATTATCCCAAGCTTCTTACAATTCGTCCTTAAGCGGTTGCATGTACACTTTCATATTCTTCCCCGGATAGTTGGGCCCTGGAATTATCAACGTTAGGAAAATGTTCTTTCTTTGCATAATCTGCCCCGGGGGGGCGGAGATTGAGTGGAATGACAAACACGGGCCAACAGCTGTATGGGGCTGCCATCTGACCAAACACACTGAACCCATTTGTGCTGACGGCGACTCGAGGATGCCTTGGATCTGCCCTTTTTCCTTATGTAATGCATCAAAGCACTTCCACGCTTCACCATCCGATGTGTGCACCATCATCACATTCCCATTTGCATCTAGTTTGGTTCTTTTGCCCGTTTTGTGCCACGTCATCTGTCTGGCCGTCTCTTCGACCATGAAAATACGTTGAAGTCTTGGTACGATTGGCCTATACCGAAGAACATTAACGGGTATTTTGGTCTGCGTCTTCTCACCCATACCGTTGTCTACCACAACATCCCTAGAAGAATTGCAAATGGGATAATAGTTCAAGTCCTCATACTGAAGCCTAAATAAGACACATCCTTTCTCACAGGCATGTATCTTCTCATAGGGCATCTTAAGAGCACGGAGGATTTTGTCTGACTGGTACAGGTTTGGAGGTAGCACATGGCCTTTGGGTAGAAATCGTCCGAATACTGTCATCATCGCGTCGTAGCATTCTCTGCCCAAGTTGAATTGAGACTTCAAAGCCATTATTTGTGAGATGGCATCCAGCTGACAAAGCTCAGTGTGCTCGTGGAGAGGACGTTTTGAGGACTCCAACATTTCAGTGGCCTTTGCAGATTCCTCCATCTCCTCGTCTGAGTCCCGAGCATCGTCAAAGTATTGCACCATGTCTATGGTCCCGGTACCATGCTCGTCGGTGCGACGACGAACCACCTCGGCTCTGGCACGTTGGGCAGACTCACCATGTAATGTCCAGACCGTGTAACCAGGCGTAAAACCAAACTTCTGCAGGTGTTTACAGCTCGTCCCTCTGATTATAGTTGTCGCACCGGACACAGGGGCACCAACTTAATTTCTGGCCATTTGCAAATGCGGCTCTAACAAACCCCTTAGTGTTTGTTAACCATTCCTCGGTCCAAACATACTGACTAGTGTAACCGGTGTACATCCACACGATCACTCATATTGACTTCCTACTGGACACACAAGAAATATATACATAATTAAGCAAACCATATCCATCAGTTAATGGAGTTTGTCAGTTTTATTACGTCCATGCAACCTACACACTAATAGGTAAGGATAGGTCCTAATCCCACCCGAGTATGTGTAGATCGGGTTCGTTTTCCCATGCTCTGCTCCGGATCCGACGCAAAATTTCGGCAGCACCTCCCCATTGTTCTCCTGATACACGTCTCGGCAATAAGCAGAGAGGATGTGTACCCGGAGAATAACAGGGAGGCACTGACGAAATTCTGCATCGGATCCGGAGCTGAGCATATGGGAAAATGAACCCATTCTACACATACTTGCGCTGTCCTTGGATAACGTTGGACAATTCAAAAGAATCACAGTTATAAATATGCAAATGCATGCATATTTATAGATGTAACCCTTTCGAACGGGAGACGCATATTGGTTACGCATACTGATGATTGACAGCTATAGCTAGCAAGTTTCATTGGCACGAAGACCAGAACAGAGCAAATGAAGGGGGAGGAGGAGATGTCATTTGTGCTCACCAACGAACGCAGGGGCGGAGCTCGTTGAACACTAGACCCTCGCAGCGATGAAATAACTGCATATTTAAATCGAAAGATGAGTAACATAGCAAGTATTCGACACCGACGGCCACATGTACCTCGCACTGACGATACTTGCTATTTACAGTACCATCAACACCGAGGAACCCTCTAACCCGCTTGTCCCCGGGTAAATTAAATAGCAACTACCATCGGTGCAAGGTACATGAGGCGGTCATCGTTGAACACTAGATCCACCCACAAGTGAAGCCGGCGCCCGGCGTCCCGCAACAATAGTTTTGGTGGCTGATGACGGTCAAACACCTTGGCGAATTTTTCTGGCAGCCTCTGCGATGAGGATTAAAGGCAAGTTTTGAAATTTCAAACAACCAAACCGACTTGAGTTAGTTTGGGTGTTTCAAGTTTCAACACTTAGCTTTCAATCGTCATCTCTAAGGCTGCCAGACAAATTCGCAATGGTGTTCTACCGCCATCGACGCCGAGAACTGTTGCTGCTGGACGCAGGGCCCCTGTGTCACTTGTGGGATGTGGATGTAGTATTCGACACCGACGACCACATGTACCTCGCACTGACGATACTTGCTATTTAGGGTACCATCGACACCGAAGAACTCTTCTTCTTCTTCTTCTTCTTCTTCTTCTTCTTCTTCTTCTTCTTCTTCTTCTTCTTCTTCTTCTTCTTCTTCTTCTTCTCCTCTTCTTCTTCTCCTCTTCTTCTTCTTCTTCTTCCTCCTCCTCCTCTTCTTCTTCTTCCTCCTCCTCTTCTTCTTCTTCCTCCTCTTCTTCTTCCTCTTCTTCTTCTTCTTCCTCTTCTTCTTCTTCTTCCTCTTCCTCTTCTTCTTCCTCTTCTTCTTCTTCTTCCTCTTCTTTCTCTTCTTCTTCTTCTTCTTCTTCTTCTTCTTCTTCTTCTTCTTCTTCTTCTTCTTCTTCTTCTTCTTCTTCTTCTTCTTCTTCTTACTCCGGCGAGGTCGGCCGGTGGGGCGGGGCGGCGCAGGGGCCGCGGGGAGGAGGACGACAGTGGGACGGGGCAGCGCAAGGACCTCGGGGAAGGGTCCGGCACCAGGGCGGCGCAGTGCATGCCACTCCGACGATGGGGCTACGGGGTGCGGCGGGGCGGTGGGGCGATGGGGCACGACGGGGTGGCGGGGCGACGGGGTTGGGATGGCCGGCCGCGGCGATAGAGGAGAGAGGCGGGCGCACGGGAGGGAGGGAGAAGAGAGAGAGGGGAGACGGCTCGACCCGTTAAGTGGGCCTTCTTTGTCGTTTGTTAGCAGACGACAAAGAGGGCCACCGTTAGGGCTGGCCCATGTCTCCTCTTTGCCGTCCGCAAGCAGACGGCAAAGGACTAACATTGTCGTCTGCCAGCAGACGGCAAAGTAGTCACCTCTTTTGCTGTCCGCTAGCGGATGGCAAAGAATCTGACCTAGCCACGCCGTGCCCTGTGGGGCCCACTTGGCTCTTTGTCGTCTGCCTTCTAGCTCTTTGCCGTGAGCTGGCCGACGGCAAAGAAGCAGCTGACGACAAATAGCATTTTTTCCATCTGCACTTTCTTTGCCGTCAGCTGGCAGACGACAAAGAGGTGGCAGACGGCAAAATGCCAGATTCCAGTAGTGTCAGATGGAGGAATCATTATTTTTGCGCGTAATAAGGAAGCACTTGCTTGCTGCGGCCGTGGACCCAGCTGTCAGCCTCTCCACGTACAGTACTCTACCGATGGAAGTCATTCCTTGACCACATTGACCATGCCGCCGAGGGCACCAAGGCGGTGGACGACGACGAGGCCTAGGAAGGGGACGACGCTGAGCCGAGGAAGACGCGACAGTGGATGCCCGCGCAAAGAGGAGTACAAGTGTTGACTGGTTCGACTGCGGTGTGAGGCTGCCGTCGCCGCAGAATAACAGGGTTTGTGGGTGACTAGTGGGATGGCTTGGCCAACGGTTGGAGTAGGAGGAGCGTTGAGGCCTGCGTGGCAACACAACCGGCCACGGGAGGCAGGAGCAGGCGGCACGACCCACGATGGTTTGGGCGGCTGGAGCAAGAAGACCAGAGGTTGAAGAAGCACGACAACCGTTGGATCACCATTGTACGGTCACTTCAGCTAGAATCGTTTATATTGACTAAGTTGACAAAGCCCTGCGTCCGCGTCAACTTAGTAGGCCCACAAGTCAGCCTCCAAATATGGTGGGTCCCACCTAGCAGTGGGGGTCTTCATTTTTTTATGCGTAATAAGGAGGCACTTGCGTGCGAAGAGATATAGCTGGTGGGTCCGAGCTGTCAGTAGCAGGATTTTTTTTCACGAAATACAGAGGCCCTTCCGGTGGGTCCCTGCTATCAGGTGGAAGAACCATTATTTTGCGCGTAATAAGGAGGCACTTCCTTGTTGCGGTCGTGGACCCAGCTGTCAGCCTCTTCACGTACAGTCCTCTTCCGATGAAAGTCGTTCCTTGACCACTTTGAGCATGCCGCATCGAGAGCACTAAGGCGGGGACGACGGCGAGGCCTAGGAAGGGAATGACCAGGAGCGGGGGAAGACTCGGTAGTTGTTTTCCATGCGGAGGGGACTACGAGTGTTTACTGCTTCGGCTGCAGTGTGAGGCAGCCGTCGCCGGAGAATAACAGGGGGTGTGGGTGAGTCGAGGGAAGGTCTGGCCAGTCGTAGTATGGTCGGTCCGTGAGGCCTGCACGGCAGCACAGCCGGCCACGGGAGGCTGGAGCAGGCGGTACGACGGGCCTGGTTTGGGTGGCTGGAGCAAGAAGACCAGAGGTTGAAGATGCAACACGGCCGTTGATTTAACATCCAACGGTCAGTGCAGCTAGAATTGTTTTGACTAATTTGACAAAGCCCGTACGCGTCAATTTAGTTGGCCCACAAGTCAGCCTTCAAATCTGGTGAGTCCCAGCTAGCAGGGGGGTCATTTTTTTCTCATAATAAGGTGGCACTTCCTTGCGTGCAAAGATGTTTTTTGGGTTTTTTAATTTCTTCTTTTCGAGTTAGAATAAAAATAAAAAAAATTAGCATCTTTGGTTCAATCTATATTTTTGCGAAATGGATCATAATAAAGTTGGTGAGTCCCAGTTGTCAGGGAGAGGTAACTTTTTTCCATGTAATAAAGGAAACACTTCCCTGTGTGCGAAGATGTAGCTGGTGGCTCAAACCTGCCAGGGGGAGAAATCATTTGTTTTCGCATAATGAGGGACTTGCTCGCGTGCGGACATGGGCCATGTGGATCCCTACTGTCAGCCACTCCATGTCCAAGCCTCTTCCGATGGTTGTCGTTTGTTGACAAAGTTGACCACGCCGCGCCGAGAGAACCAACACGATAGACGATGGTGAGGCCTAGGAAGGGAACGACCCGGAGCCGGCGAAGACACAACAGTGGATGCCCACGTGGAAGGGAGTACGAGGGTTCACTGGTTCGGCTGCGGTGTGAGGCTGTTATCGCCGGAGAATAACAAGAGGTGTTGCTGAGTAGAGGAATGGCCTGGACGACACTGGGAGTAGGGTGGGCCGGAGAGGCCTGCGCGGTAGCACAGCCGGCCATGGGAGGCGGTAGCAGGCGGTACCGCCGGTGGTGGTTTGGGCTCCTGAATCATGAATATCCGAGATTGAAGAAGCACCACAGCCGTTAGATGGACATCCAACGGCCATTGCTAATAGAATCATGTGTTGACTATAAGTTGACAAAGCCTTTAGCAGGCTCACAAGTGACCATCACATCTGTGGCAGAGAACATATAGCCCATTTGTGATTTGTTATAATGTACAACTCATTTTTTAATTCTAGTGGAATTTACTCAGCCCATTTACTGTTTGTTAAATTATAACCCATTTTCTAGTCAGGACTTTGTTAATAATTTCAGGCAACCGCTCAAAAAAAATCAACAAAATTTCTAACATTTTGATGGGATCCGAAATTTTTTTAACCCGAAATTTAGAGTCAGGTTAAATATAATTTCAAAATAAATTTGTATTAGGTAAAAATCCAACGAAATTTTGCGCGCGCAACAAGTAATGAAATTATAAAATCTACCTTTTTTGAGAAGAATAAAAAAATGTACCTGTTCGCTGCGCTTTTTATATTTACAACCAATTTTTTTAATTACATCCCATTTATTATTTCTTAAAGCCCATTTTCTTGGCAAGTCTAATGCGGCCCGGAGAATAACAAGTTGCCCTGGGTTGGGAATTCCGCAAAAAAATAATAGCCGGGCTAGCCATTTTCACATTTAAATATTAATATCTGGGCTGGATATTTGGTCGACATTTAGAGACATTAAAACTGTGCACTAATCCTGCTCTCTCAGGCCATCAGTGTCTCAACCGTCGGATTTGTAACACTTGGCATTTCTGGCCGTTGGATGCACCTTCAGTGCTGCTGGGGGTGCTACACGGGTTGGGCGGATGCTCCAGTAACAAAATTGATGATCCGCTGTTGTTTGGGCCTGCTGGGCCTGTGATCCATTTTCTCTTTGTCGCCTGGTCGCGAAGAGACGCAAGGCTTACCTAAAAAAACAGACGCAAGGCGAGCGCCTCATGCCTCGCCGCCGGCCTATAGATGCGCCTGACCCTTGCAATCCGGGCGAGAGAGACGCCAGGAATGCGGTGATGAGGGCAGCAAACGGTCACTGCCAATTGAAGTCCACTAACTGAAGATTGAAGACGAAAATCAATGTCGCTAGATGACATTAATAGCAGGTCAGTTACCCTGCCGCTGCGTGCAGGGATGCACTTCTCGTTGATCTATGCTCTTCTTACTCCACGCAAATACATATAGTTTCCTACGCCCCTATGTTCCTTTCGCACCCTCTTCATCACTTCGGCTGACTATTGCTTCATCTTCTCCGTTCCTTCTACTCCCTCATGTCTATCAAATTTGGAATTCATCTTTATTGATGCTATTTTTTGTACTCGCTGAATGGGGATGCTCTTAGTTGACGGATTCTATCTCCACTTGCCTAGCGGAGCTGTGGAAAAGCGACGACGATGGTGGGTGTGAGAGGCTACGGCGGCGGCGGCAACTTACCCAGTGGAGCTAAGGTGAGGAGACGATGATGCTGGGCGGCAACAGCGGCGTACGCGCGAGGAGCTTCTCCACTACCCATGTGGATATCTCGCTGCAGGTCCAATTTTTATTTCAACCAACATCTTGTACAGATCTATTCATGATCCATGTCGAAATGGCATGCTGGCCTCAATAAACTCCACCATGCTGCCCTCACCTCGAAGGTGAATCTTGGTGAAGGTATCCATGTGATGCATCCCTGCCTTCTTCGCACGGTTCCACTCCTTCCTCGTGGAGACTCCTGCCAGATTCTTACATTGTTCAGTGCCTAGATGGGTGTGTGTCCATGACAGTTCTTCTACCTCATCCGTCACTGACTTGCTCCGATGACTAACGGTTGTGAGTTCTTGTGCAACAGTCACTCTCCAACTCGGTCATGCGACTCATGCCTATTCTCGGGTGATGCAAGCAATTCATTTGGAATGTGTTTTTGTTTCTTAGGTTTGGATTGAAGTAAAGGGTCTGGGATTTTTTTTTGAATTGGTAGAAATGTTTCCATGCAAAGCCATACAAGTTTAGTAAAATTGGTTGCAATTAATGTTTGCATGCAGAGCCATATAGGTTAATTTCTCGTTGATAACACTTATTTGTTCATATCTGCTTGTCATCTCTGTAAGTGTGTATTCCCCCCTTTACACTTCGACTGTAATCATCATACTAGCTAACTTATTTAGACAGGATTGGGTGTTTGGGGTTAATAGATAATCTGTACCTACATGCAGATTCCTGAATTGCTTGACCGAGTGAGAGAAAACATCCTTCCCTAGCTTATTCAACGTGAACCTACAATTTATATTTTCATGTACAAGTCCTTTATACATAGTTCATAGCACAAGTATGACCATGTGGTTGTTTGATTATTTGTTCCATTATCTCCAATCAATCCAATAAAATATCCAAAATTTGTTTGCTAATATTGTTTATTATATAGATTGATCGTATGCTTAATCTGTTCTGAAACTTTGAAGCAGCTAAATATTATGTATTAAGTACCAATTTTATTCTTGATAGGTTATGTTGCTTGTCTTTAATGAATGCAATGCCATCCTTGATTCTGTATCTCCAACCTACCAATGCCACATCCTCACCACTGACTCGGATGGTGCTCAAGCAACTGTTGGTGGTGAGGTCCTTTGCACGGCAACTGCACTCCTCTACCTCCTTCCTTCCTAGTAGGATAAGAGGATTGAGACGATGGTAGCAGACGAGTCCACCTTATCACCCAATCTCAATGCTTTGAGGATCTATTTTGAACTCGGACGCGTGGAATGGGCCAACACATTGGTAACAAATACCTCTCTTACACTGTACCAGTTTATGTGAACCATGTAGCAAAAAAGGGGAACTTGTAAGTTTGTGCTCAAATTTATTTATTCATTGAACTGGTGTTGTTAATGTTCTGCGACAATACCATCAGGCCAGTAATCAATATCTTTGTTGTATATGTGTCTGAAACTACAAAAGTAATTCGGTGTTAACAAAAATGGATCCGATCACCATTAACCGGTCCAATGCTTTCTCTTTAGAGTCTTGCCAGGTGAGTTGGTAGCCTATGTTTTACTCATGGTTAGCCCTCCTGATATGATTCAATACCAAATATCCGATAAAATGCTCATGTTATCTGCCTAATATGTGCTAAGATGTCCCCATTTTATGGTTCTGTAAAACAGGTAGTATTTCCCACTTCGATTGTCGACTGATGTATCATGCAGCTTTTACAAAAATCATGTTTTGTGATTGTACATATTCATGGAAATCCCTACCATTTTATCGTAAAAATGGATGGGCGCGGCAACGCGCGCCTTAATGGTCTAGTAAAATAATATCCTGGGCCAGACGGTCCACAGCCCGCCCAGTTGATACCCTGCTCCTCTGAACAACAAGAAAAACATCGGTCAAGAAAAACTCTGCTCACACCTCAAAAACACAAATACTGCTAGAGCTGCTAGGTCCCAGCTGTCGGCCGCTCCTTGTGCAATTCTCTTATTTATTGACTGTATAGGTTGACGATGGTGTGGGACCGTGATGTCAGGAAACCAGGAGGAAGGAAAAAATAATAATTGTATATATATAATAAGGAGGAACTCATGGCTCTGGTGGGTCCCTACTGTCATCCTTTCCAAGTAAAGTCATCTCCTGATTCCTCATGTTTGTTGACCATGTTGACAAGGCTCAGTGCCACGGCGAGCGCAACAACTCGAAGGATGATGGAGAGGGCCTCGCGGCCCTACGGATGGTCTGATACAACGCCCGCTACTCATTTAGAAAGCCAGGATCATTGGACGCCTATGAGCACCTTCGAGAGACTGAGCCAGCATGAAACGGTAAGGCCGTGCTTGGGAGCTCTGGATTGTTTTTTACCTGTATTAAGATACAAGTGTAATTTACTCGTCACAGGAAACAACACGTAAAATACAGGCATAATGAAACTGACGGCCCGAGGTCTGTAACAAAAACCGGTGAGTTTCGCGTGTAATTTGAGAGATCGGTGTATATTTTACTAGTCGAAATCGACCAACCAAGTGCTTTGCCCAAGACCATCTGCTTTTATTTACAAGCATCAATTTTACAAGCGGTTTTGGTTGGAAAACGATGATCCAATCACAGCCTAAGATGATGAGTTGGTCGGAAGATCATATGGTTTCACCTCTAACCTACCCAAGTTGTCGTATAGGCTATGAATGAAACATAAGACGATGAACTTTTTAAGAACAAAAACAACAAAAGAGGATGAATTTAACATGCAAAGCACTAGCATTAGATCAACATGCAAAACAATATGAAGCATTATTCTCAGGAGGCACGGTGAACAGCTCGTGATGCCGCATGCCACAACATTTCAAGCTCAACTTTGAAATCAAACTCACAAGGCTGGCATTACATAGACAAGATGTAGCGACAAGACCTCAAACAGTCTGATCTTTGTGCTTTAGTGTCATCCCTGGATCAGTAATGCTGACACACACAGTACTTGAAGGATTTATAACAGAGTAGCAATCACACACTTATTACATCGAATGTCTCAAAAGAGAACTTATTACAATAAATATGGCTTAAGGCCATCTAATAACGATACCAGCGGAAGTCTTGGAAGATAAGTGAGTCCATCAACTCCAATGGCATCACTGAGTATAAGACCACGACCTAAGGCACCTTACTCGTCGTCTGAATAGTCTGCAACATGAACGTTGCAGCCCGAAAACGGGTCAGCACATGGAATATGCTGGCAATGTAACACATAGAGAGTAATGAACATAAATATGCTATACTACATGCATATATGGCTGGTGGAAAGCTCTATGGTTACAGTTTTGCATAAAGCCAATTTTTCCCTACTGCAAAGGAATAAATTTTATTTAACTATCATGGTGGTTGTTAAACATTGAGAAGATAGACATCCTCTCAATCCCAATTAAGCATCATCATTAAACCCAACAAATTAAATTAAAGTAACATGATGAGATTCACATGATAATCCAAGAACTAGATACTCAAAACGTCCATAACCGGGGACACGGCTAACCATGATTAGTTTATACACTCTGCAGAGGTTTGCGCACTTTTCCCCACAAGACTCGATCTCCTCCGTTGGATTTCTCGCACTACATGGTGTTTGAGAAACGGATGACCGAGACATAGTCTTTCAGAAGCGCTAGATCGGGTAGACAGTTACACCTACTTTCCCCTACATCTGCTAGTCTACCACTGTAAGAGTTCGCACGACTTAATCAACTATGCTAGAGCCCATAGTAGCTTGTGGCTGCACACGGAAGTTTCTAGCATGAATAATCTCATGATCCCTTTGAGCCTGGGTGGCGGTCCATAAAAAAACAAGCAATCGCTGGAATACCCAGGTGCCTCAATCCACCCAGATGTGTGTTAAAGTTGCCACCTTAAATAAACCATTAAATAACAATCTCACATCTGTCATGGATACACTCACCCAATCCACGTCTACTAGCATAGCATGGCATATAAGCAAACGTAGAAGTAACTCCCAAGGGTTTGATAATAAAACAGGTAATAGGTACTACCTCATCTACTTCCCAAAACCCACATATTAATCAGATTCTAACCATGCAATTGATTGAGGATTGATCTAATGCAATAAAACTGGTTAGTAAAGAGGTATGATCAAAGTGTTACTTGCCTTGCTAATGATCCATGAAACCTAGCGATTCGAAGTAGCAAGCGGCGCACTCCGGGTACTCTATCACAACAAACAAGCATACAATAAGTACTCATCTAATGCATGGGTAAAACTCAAATAAGAATCTAACCAGAAAGTTCAACTTAAGAACTCCGGTTTGCAAAAAGAATCAAATCAAACGAAGCAACGAAAGTCAAATGGCGAAAGAAACAAGCTTCGTCTACTAATCTTGACCTAAGTCAAGTTTTACAGAAGCAAAACTTGTTTGAGTTGGTTAAATGGAAAGAGGGTTTCGAGACAAACCACTAGGCGCTTGAATCGCCTGATTCCGATAAACGAGCGAAAAGTTATACTAGAACGAAAATCGGATCAGAAATCGCGATCAGAAATAATCGCGGAAAATCCAAGAAAAAGAAAAACTGACGAACGGTTTAACGAACGGACGTTCGTTAACTGCAACTAAATGGTGAACTCATCCGTTAAAATGAACGAACGAGCGAACGCTCGCTAAATAAGAGAACCGATAAAAAACAAAAAAACGATTTATATAAAAAAACCTAGGGTTTCCTAGAAAAAACCGAGTCGGTTTTCTTTAGAAAACCGGGGCGGCGGCTGGCGGCTACCTCGTCGGGGCTCTAGTGAGTTCCGGCGGCTCCGGCGGCGAGGCGACGGCGGCGGGATTCCGGCGGCGGCAGCGGTGAACGGCGGCGACGGGAGGCGGGGCGGGTCGGGGTGGCGGGGTGAGGAGGGTGGCGGCGTATTTATGGGGGGGGGGTCCTGGCTTGGGGGAGGGGGCGCCTCGGGAGGCGTGCTCCTCTTGGACTTGGGCAGCGGCGGCGGCTTCGCTCGGGACTACGGTCCCGAGCCGGTGCGGGAGACGGCAGCGACGCTGGGCCGGCTCGGCTGGGCCTTCGGCCCAGTCGGGCGCGCGGTATTTAAAAAAAATGAATTCCATCGAAACTAAGAAAAATTCTAAAAAATAAAATAAAATTCTAAAAATGCCAAAATAAATTTTCACCGTCTAAATAAAAAATTTAGAACGAGATGAACATTTTCTTGGCCCTAAAATGCAGTTTTGAAAAACGTGCAATTTTCCTAAATTCAAATAAAAACCAAAAACTCTAAAATAAAAAAATTTATTTGATTTTTTTATTAAATCCTCAATATTTCTTTATTTTTGGGAAAGTCATTTTATTCCCGCTCTCATATTTTTATAACAGAAATAATTGAAGATAAAATAAATAAAACCAAATGATCCTGTTTTCAAAATTTGAGAAAACTCAAATATGAAAATAACGAAAT
Source organism: Triticum aestivum (assembly GCF_018294505.1). Taxonomy (NCBI): domain Eukaryota; kingdom Viridiplantae; phylum Streptophyta; class Magnoliopsida; order Poales; family Poaceae; genus Triticum; species Triticum aestivum. The sequence goes on from NC_057801.1 coordinate 388,629,684, forward strand.
CCCCAACTCTCTCCGTGGGTCCTTGAGTTGCGTAGAATTTCTGGATCAGGCCAAACGCAATAAAATATGATATGCAATGATGATCTAATGTATAACATTCCAAATTGAAAATTTGGGATGTTACAAACCTACCCCCTTAAGAGGAATCTCGCCCTCGAGATTCGGGTTGGCTAGAAAATAGGTGAGGGTGGCCCTTCCGTAGATCTTCCTCTCGCTCCCAGGTGGCTTCATCCTCGATGTGGTGGCTCCACTGAACTTTACAAAACTTGATAACCTTGCTGCGGGTGACTCGGCTGGCATACTCGAGAATTTTGACTGGTTTCTCCTTGTAGGCTAAATCACTATCCAACTGAATCGCTTCCAGCGGCACTGTATCTCTCAGCGGTATATCAGCCATCTCTGCGTGGCACTTCTTCAACTGGGAAACGTGGAACACATCATGAATTCCTGACAATCCTTTGGGCAATTCCAACTTGTAAGCAACTTCTCCCATGCGCTCCAAAACTTTGTATGGTCCCACAAAACGTGGCGCTAACTTTCCCTTAACTCCAAAGTGCTTAACTCCTCGAAGTGGAGATACACGAAGATAAACTCTGTCTCCGACTTCGTAAGCTGTCTCCTTGCGTTTTGAATCTGCATAGCTCTTCTGCCTGGACTGGGCTACCTTGAGCCTATCGCGAATCAACTTCACCTTCTGTTCAGACTCCTTAATTAAATCTGGTCCAAACAACTGACGGTCTCCAACTTCATCCCACGACAATGGGGTCCTGCACCTCCTTCCATACAAGGCTTCGAAAGGGGCCATCTTCAAACTGGATTGATAACTGTTGTTGTAAGAGAACTCTGCATATGGCAAATTGTCGTCCCAACTAGATCCATAATCTAGTGCACAAGCTCTCAGCATATCCTCCAAAATCTGATTGACTCTCTCGGTCTGTCCATCTGTCTGCGGATGAAAGGTTGTACTAAACTCTAGCCTGGTACCCAATGTTTCGTGCAACTGATTCCAGAATTTTGAGGTAAACTGGGTTCCTCTATCTGATACAATGCTCCTCGGAACTCCATGAAGACATACGATCCTGGTCATGTATATCTTTGCCAACTTAGCACTGGTGTAAGTGGTCTTCACTGGGATGAAATGAGCTACCTTCGTCAAACGATCGACTACAACCCAAATCGAGTCATAGCCTGAACGAGTCCTGGGCAATCCAGTGATAAAATCCATGCCTAGCTTATCCCACTTCCATTCGGGTATCGGCAATGGCTGTAACAATCCTGCTGGCTTCTGATGCTCTGCCTTCACTCTCTGACATACATCACAAACTGCTACATATTCTGCAATATCCTTCTTCATTCCGGTCCACCAGAATGTGTCTTTGAAATCCAAATACATCTTGGTATTTCCTGAGTGAATCGAGTACGGCGAATCATGGGCCTCCTGCAGAATCAACTTCCTGATCTCTGGATCATTAGGCACATAAACGCGGTCCTCGAACCATAAGGTATCGTGCTCATCCTCACAAAATCCTTTAGCTTTTCCTTTGCTCATATTCTCCTTTATAGAGGCAATCTCCTTGTCAGTCTTCTGAGCTTCTCTGATCTTATCCATCAAGGTAGATTGAATCTCCAATGCTGCTACATAGCCTCTCGGAACTATCTCCAAACATAGCTCACGAAGATCCTCGGCTAACTCCCTTGGTAATTCTTCGGTCAAGAGTGTGTTGACATGGATCTTGCGGCTCAACGCGTCAGCTACTGTGTTAGCCTTTCCGGGATGATAATGCAATCTCATATCATAATCCTTGATGAGCTCCAACCATCTCCTTTGCCTAAGATTCAACTCCTTCTGTGTGAAGATGTACTTCAAACTCTTGTGATCCATGTACACCTCACAATGGTTTCCGATGAGAAAATGTCTCCAAGTCTTTAATGCGTGCACTACGGCTGCTAACTCCAAGTCATGTGTAGCATAATTCAACTCATGGGGCTTAAGTTGTCGTGAGGCATACGAAACAACTCTTCCCTCCTGCATAAGAACTGCTCCAAGTCCTCGACGAGAAGCATCGCAATACACCTCATAATCCTTGCGCTGATCTGGCAGAATCAAAACTGGAGATGTAACCAAATGTTTCTTTAACTCCTGGAAACTGGCCTCACATCCCTCAGTCCATTTAAACTTGGTGTCCTTCTTCAACAACTCCGTCATGGGCTTTGCAGTCTTCGAGAAATTCTCAATGAATCTTCGGTAGTATCCTGCAAGTCCAAGGAAACTCCGGATCTCTCCAACTGTCGTTGGTGCTACCCAATTTGTCACAGTGACAACTTTGGTGGGATCTACTGCTATTCCTTCTCCGGATATAACATGTCCGAGGAATCCAACTTCCTTCAACCAAAACTCACATTTGCTGAACTTGGCATATAACTGATGTTCTCTGAGCTTCTCCAGTACCAAACGCAAATGCTCCTTATGCTCATTCTTTGAATATACCAAAATATCATCAATGAACACCACGACGAACTTATCCAGAAACTCCATAAACACCTTGTTCATCATGTTCATGAAATAGGCAGGTGCATTAGTCAGACCAAATGACATAACGGTATACTCATACAGCCCGTACCTGGTGGTAAAAGCCGTCTTAGGTATATCCTGCTCTCGAATCTTCAACTGATGGTATCCTGATCGCAGATCGATCTTGGAAAATACCTTAGCTCCTTGCAATTGGTCAAACAAATCATTGATCATCGGCAACAGGTACTTGTTCTTGATTGTTACTTCATTCAATCCTCGATAATCGACAACCATCCTCAATGATCCATCCTTCTTCTCCACTAGAAGCACTGGCGATCCCCAAGGTGAAGAACTTGGGCGAATATAGCCTTTATCCAGTAACTCCTTAATCTGCTTCTTAATTTCCTCCAAATCCTGTGCGGGCATCCTGTACGGTCTCTTAGATATTGGCCCTGTGCCTGGCAAAAGCTCAATCAAAAACTCAATGTCTATATCCGGTGGCATGCCTGGCAACTCCTTTGGAAATAAGTTAGGGAAATCCTTCACCACTGGTACTTCCTCCTGCACAACTCCCGATAAGGAATTTACTTGTGTCCTCTTCGGCTCATGTCATGATACATACTTGATCGTTCTCCCTTCCAGGGTGGTAAGCAAAATCGACTTACTAGCGCAATCGATGTTTCCTCCATACATCGATAGCTAATCCATACCCAGAATCACATCCAAACCTTGCAATTCCAGAATGATTAAATCCGAGGGGAAAACATGCCTACCTATACTCAATGGCACTTGAAAACATCCTCGACTGGCCATATACTCCGCTCCTGATGAGCTTACTAGCATAGGTGTTCTAAGAACTTTGGTGGGCAGTTTATACTTATCCACAAATCCCCTTGATATGTATGAATGCGATGCACCAGTATCAAAAAGAACGATTGCAGTAAATGACTTAACCAAAAACTTACCTATTACTGCATCTGGCTGGGCTTCAACCTCCTCCACGTTAACGTGGTTCACCTGTCCCCTGTTGAAAGGGTTAGGCTTCTTCCCAGAGCTTCCATTGCCATTTCCATTCCGGGCTTCAGGACATTCATTGGCATAATGTCCAGTCTTCTGACACTTATAGCAAGTGACTTGGCTCAGGTCTCTCTTGGCTGGGGTTGATGGGTTGGTACGGTTCTGACCGTTGCTTCCTCCATTCCCGTTACCATTCTTGGGGCCACTATGATTATGCGAGCTACCTACTCCATGGGTATGCTGAAAATGTCCTCCCGATTTCGGGGTAAAATGTGGCTTCTGCCGAGCTCCAGAATTGTACTTCCCTTGTCCATACTTCCTCTTGCGGTTATCAATCTGCTGCTGCTTCCCTTCAATCATGAGAGCACGATCTACCAACTCCTGGTAGTTGTTGAAAGTTGCTACCATCAACTGCATGCTCAGCTCATCATTCAGTCCTTCCAGAAACTTCTCCTGCTTAGCTGCATCCGTAGCAACGTCATCTGGGGCATAACGTGCTAGCTTACTAAAGTCATCCACATACTGGCCTACAGTACGTCCTCCTTGGCGCAAGTTGCGAAACTCACGCTTCTTCATGGCCATAGCTCCTGCGGAAACATGGGCAGTACGGAAAGCCTGCTGAAACTGATCCCATGTGACCGTGTCGATAGGATAAGTGGCTGTGAAATTCTCCCACCATGATGCTGCGGGTCCATCAAGCTGATGTGCGGCAAAACACACCTTTTCCGCATCTGTGCATCCTGCAGTGGTCAACTCCCTTCCTGTCTTGCGGAGCCAATCATCTGCAACTATCGGCTCGGTGCTACTGGAGAACACCGGCGGATTCAGTCTAAGGAAACGGGTTAAGTGATCAACAGGTGGTGGAGGTGGTGGGTTGTTGTTGTTGTTGTTGTTCCCCTGATTCTAATTCTGGACTAGTAACTGCATCAACGCATTCTGCTACTGGATCAACTGAGTGAGCTCCGGTGGGAAAGCAAATCCTTTGTCACGTCTAGGAGGCATCTGAGGGTTTTAGAAAAGATGAGAAAATAGAATAGAATGAGGTCTAGAGAGAAAACACTACCCATATGCACATGAGACAAATGCAAACAGTATCACTTCATTCAATTCAAACAAGGGCATGCAACGGTCTAACTATTGTTACAAAAGTGCTCGGACTATACTAGATTCATGGGGGAATACTACTACTGTTATGGTGGTCGACTAGAAAAACTGCTCTGTAGAAGACTCCATGATATCTGCTCCAGCTTCATCAACATAGTCATCATCGCTATCGTCTGGGTCCAAGTCAGTGTCGCCGATGATGATGTAATTCTCTGGGCAAGTGCAATCATCGTCTCCTCCACCAGTAGCGGGAAATCCCATGAATACTTTTAGCTTCTTCTTCAGATCATCGTTCTTCTCCACGAGTGTTGCTATTTCCTCCTCATATCCATCGCATGTAGACTTGAGTTCTTCCTCCAGTTCTGTGATCTTGGTCATGGCCTTCTTCAGATCTATCATGCCTGCGCACATCTGGTTCTCCTGGCGACGAATGTGCTGGTTCAACTCCTGAATGAATGCTACAATTGATCTATCCTTCCTGGTGCTGATCATCTCCCATTTCTCATCTCGGCGCCCACAAATCTGGTAGATAGTATCCTTGAGAACCTTGTGGTAAACTTATCCAATGTGTCCCATGGTGATGTGGGCTACCATGCTCTTTCCTAGACTCCAGGTTGGTGCATCGAAGGAAAACTCTATGGGCTCAGTGACGGGCATGAACGTCCTTCCTGGAACTTGAACTTGAATCATCCAATGCTCCTCTTCTGGTAAAGTGGTGTTGTAGGTCCCGGTGAAGCTTGGTACTCCGATGTTCAGGTATCTAGTGACTTCCTTCAAGTGGCGTCCAAAAGGTGTATCTTCATCCAGTTGCGTGAACTTGTTCCTTGCATCCGCCATCCTAAAAGAGTAGAAAAGATGAGGAGTCAGAAATGAGAAGAGTGAGTAGTGATCTAGGGCTTTTAGCTTAGTGGTCGTGTCCTATAGACAGCGTGTGCTCTGATACCATCTTGTAGCGACCAGACCTCAAACAATCTGATCTCTGTGCTTTAGTGTCATCCCTGGATCAGTAATGCTGACACGCACAGTACTTGAAGGATTTATAATAGAGTATCAATCACACACGTATTACATCGAATGTCTCAAAAGAGAACTTATTACAATAAATATGGCTTAAGACCATCTAATAACGATAACAACAGAAGTCTTGGAAGATAAGTGAGTCCATCAACTCCAACAGCATCACTCAGTATAAGACCACGACCTAAGGCACCTTACTCGTCGTCTGAAAAGTCTGCAACATGAACGTTGCAGCCCGAAAACGGGTCAGCACATGGAATATGCTGGCAATGTAACACATAGAGAGTAATGAACAGAAATATGCTATACTACATGCATATATGGCTGGTGGAAAGCTCTATGGTTACAGTTTTGCAGAAAGCCAATTTTTCCCTACTGCAAAGGAATAAATTTTATTTAACTATCATGGTGGTTGTTAAACATTGAGAAGATAGACATCCTATCAATCCCAATTAAACATTATCATTAAACCCAACAAATTAAATTAAAGAAACATGATGAGATTCACATGATAATCCAAGAACTAGATACTCAAAACGTCCATAACCGGGGACACGGCTAACCATGATTAGTTTATACACTCTGCAGAGGTTTGCGCACTTTTCCCCACAAGACTCGATCTCCTCCATGGATTTCTCGCACTACGTGGTGTTTGAGAAATGGATGACCGAGACATAGTCTTTCAGAAGCGCTAGCACCTTACGACCGGGTAGACAGTTACACCTACTTTCCCCTACATATGCTAGTCTACCATTGTAAGAGTTCGCACGACTTAATCAACTATGCTAGAGCCCATAGTAGCTTGTGGCTGCACAAGGAAGTTTCTAGCATGAATAATCTCATGATCCCTTTGAGCCTGGGTGGCGGTCCATAAAGAAAACAAGCAATCACCGGAATACCCAGGTGCCTTAGTCCACCCAGATGTGTGTTAAAGTTGCCACCTTAAATAAACCATTAAATAACAGTCTCACATCTGTCATGGATACACTCACCCAATCCACGTCTACTAGCATAGCATGGCATTATAAGCAAACATAGAAGTAACTCCCAAGGGTTTGATAATAAAACAGGTATTAGGTACTACCTCATCTACTTCCCAAAATCCACATATTAATCAGATCCTAACCATGCAATTGTTTGAGGATTGAGCTAATGCAATAAAACTTGGTAGTAAAGAGGTATGATCAAAGTGTTACTTGCCTTGCTGATGATCCGTAAAACCTAGCGATTCAAAGTAGCAAGCAGCGCACTCCGGGTACTCTATCACAACAAATAAGCATACAATAAGTACTCATCTAATGCATGGGTAAAACTCAAATAAGAATCTAACCAGAAAGTTCAACTTAAGAACTCCGGTTTGCAAAAAGAATCAAATCAAACGAAGCAACGAAAGTCAAACGACGAAAGAAACAAGCTTTGTCTACTAATCTTGACCTAAGTCAAGTTTTACAGAAGCAAAACTTGTTTGAGTTGGTTAAACGGAAAGAGGGTTTCGAGACGAAACTCTAGGCGCTTGAATCGCCTGATTCCGATAAACAAGCGAAAAGTTATACTATAACGAAAATCGGATCAGAAATCACGATCAGAAATAATCGCGGAAGATCCGAGAAAAAGAAAATTTGACGAATGGTTTAACGGATGGACGTTTGTTAACTGCAACTAAACGTTGAACTCGTCTGTTAAAACGAATGAACGAGCGAACGCTCGCTAAATAAGTGAACCGATAAAAAAACCGATCTATATATAAAAAAACCTAGGGTTTCCTAAAAAAACAGAGTCGGTTTTCTTTAGAAAACCGGGGCGGCGGCGGACGGCTACCTCGTCGGGGCTCCGGTGAGGTCCGGCGGCTCCGGCGGGGTCCGGTGGGCGGTGGGGCTCCGGTGGCGAGGCGACGGCGGCTGGCGGCGGCGGCAGCGGCGAACAGCGGCGGCGGGAGGCTGGGCGGGTCAGGGTGGCGGTGGCGGGATGAGGAGGGCGGCGGCGTATTTATGGGGGGGGCGTCCTGGCTAGGGGGAGGGGGCGCCTCGGGAGGCGTGCTCCTCCCAGACTCGGGTGGCCGTGGCGGCTTCGCTCGGGACTCCGGTCCCGAGCCGGAGCGGGAGACGGTGGCGGCGCTGGGCCTTCGGCCTAGTCGGGTGCGCGGCATTTTTTTTAAATAAATTCCGCCGAAACTAAGAAAAATTCTAGAAAATAAAATAAAATTCTAAAAGTGCCAAAATAAGTTTTCACCGTCTAAATAAAATATTTAGAACGAGATGAACATTTTCTTGGCCCTAAAATGCAGTTTTGAAAAACGTGCAATTTTCCTAAATTCAAATAAAAACCAAAAACTCTGAAATAAAAAATCTTATTTGATTTTTTTATTAAATCCTCAATATTTCTTTATTTTTGGGAAAGTCATTTTATTCCCGCTCTCATTTTTTTATAACAGAAATAATTGAAGATAAAATAAATAAAACCAAATGATCCTGTTTTCAAAATTTGAGAAAACTCAAATATGAAAATAACGAAATCGCCAACTCTCTCTGTGGGTCCTTGGTTTGCGTAGAATTTCTGGATCAGGCCAAAAGCAATAAAATTTGATATGCAATGATGATCTAATGTATAACATTCCAAATTGAAAATTTGGGATTACACAACATAGAGAACAAACTATTAAAATACCTTACATAAGTCAACATTCATGTGACTATGCATCTCAGCAGAGTAAATATTTACTTCTAAACTGAACACAGGAATAGGAAAACGATCGACACTGCTCACATCAAAGGGCGTCCCACTCAAAAATATCAAATGCTTGTCTTCTGGCTAACATCAGTGAGCAAAATTTGACAAGGTTTTCCAATTCCAATATATTAAACTAATGTCTTCTAGCTAACATCAGTGATTAAACTTTGACAAGCTTTTCCCATTCAAAATATGTAATGCCTATGATTGTGGAATGAGCAGGTTTTCATCAGTTTGTCATCTGATAGTCCGATGGCTCAAGGTGACGATGAATGATTAGAGAACCATTCGATATATTGTGCATGATGAAGTATTATGGAGGACACAAACGATCTAAACATTTTGTGCAGTTCCACTAAAATCAAGCTGAGCATCCCCGTGGATTTCGTATTTATATGCTGCAAGAAAATAAAGACACATCAGCACACACATGAATATTGGCCCTAGTGTCAACCCACCAACTGGTGGACTGACAAACTGAAAGTACGGTAAACAGATTACCATACCCAGATGCCCCATCATTGTTGCTTAGAGTGACATTGACAGACTTGGAGTCCTGTACTGGCTTCTTGTACTTGTTTGGGCACTTGTTTGCCCAGTGTTCCTATGAACCACAAGTAAAGCAACAATCTCTCTTTTTGTCTTTCTTCTTACCCTTCTTAAAGGTAGTATTCTGCTGGATAGAGTTCTTTTCCCTGAACTTGGGGGAATTCTTCTGCCTTGAAGACGTTGGTAGCTCCATTCAGACGGGCATGGTTTGTCATCAGTTTGCACATTGTAATGGTACATGGGAGATGGATTAACTAGCGTATCTTTTTGTGCAGTACCACTGGAATCAAACAACGATTGGAGAACCATTCGATGTATTGTGCATGATGAAGTATTATGGAGGACACGAACCATCTGAACATTTTGTGCAGTTGAAGTAAAATCAAGATGAGCATCCCTATCTGCATAAATACAGAAAAAGCGTGATGAATATAATAGTGGTACTAGTTGATTAAACATACACTTACAACTTTAATCATCTTCATTATCTTAACAGGAAAAGATAGCAATACAATAGCTTGAATTAAACATTTATTCAAAACAATACAGCAATATAATCAGCACAACATAACAAAGCACGATCATGTGGATGAAGGCCGATACTAACCTCGTTTGTTACAGCTGCGTCGACGACTGACTTGGTCATATCTTTCCTTATGGAGTGAATTTCGCACCCCACAACATGCTGTTGACTTGAGTTTTCCTTGGTCTGTAGACTAGTCATGTCACCAACGTCTACAATACTCTAAAGGTTCTCGATCATTCCTTCTGTAATGTAGCGCAAACAGTGATTGCTTCTTTCTGCAAAGTGGTAAGACCAACTGGACCCAATAATGCAACAGTTTGCCTTAAACACATTGGCTCCTTTTGTGCAGTTCAACTAAAATCAAAGTCGAAATAAAACCGAGTAGAAGTTTTGATATCCCTATATCAACAATAGGTATAAGGGAAACAATTACTAAGAAATAACGGTTGATGACTTATATTCCCAGAAGAAAAACATCTATTGATCCACCTTATCTTAATGGGAAACAAAGCAGGAGAGTAGCAATTCTCAATCAGTGTGATTCATTCATATTAACTGAGACATTATCTTAACAATGCCTTGTTTCAACATGTATAAAGAACGATAAAGCAGAAAAGTACCATTCCTAAAACAATGCGGCTGATTCATATTAACAGAGACATTATCTTAACAATATCTTGGTTAAACATGTAGAAAGAACTACAAAGCAGGATAGTACCATTTGTAAAACACTGTAACTGATATATAATAATAGAGACATTATCTCAACAATACTTTTTTAAACATGTACTCCGGCCGATCCCTAACAAAAATGGCACTCCCGCTGATCCCTAACAAGTGTTGCAGTTTTGAACTAAGATTTAGTAGTTAATTCTGAGAGTGGCATTGCTTAATTTTACCAGCGGCATTAGATTAACAAAAAGCATAAACAATTCGAGGGGAGAGTGGGCGCAACAACACCATGTGCTTCCATCTACTTATAAAGGGGGTGATGCAGAGTTTTGTTGTAACAAAGAAACAAGCATCATGTCTGGGTTGGAACAATTTTTGCTCACTTAAGTGGTAAAAGACAGCAGTTCAATAGCTTCAATTCAACATTTACCCAAAATAGTACCAATACAAGTAGCACAACATCTCAAAGCACACCGCACCATCATGTGGATGAAAGTCGGTACTGACTTTTCTTGACCAAGATTTGAAACAACTCGCGAGGAGGATTTGAAAGAAATCTCAACACATATATGGAAAACCGATCTCCTTTTGTGCAGTTCCAACAAAATTAAGCAAAGTCCCCGGTGTGCCATTCAAGTTGAACTGCACAAAACACTCTTAAAGCAAAAGTGTTAAGCATAGCAAAGCAAAATGTCGCAATAGCAACAAGTTGAATAGATATCCATGTTTTAACAGAGGCAAAAAAGGAAACAATTACTGGCCAATAAAGGAGGATGAAACATGCGGCCACAAAAAGAAGCATCTACCTTATCTGGATGGAAAACAAAGTATAGGACAATAGCATTTCTAAAATGGCTGCATGGATTCATATTGATAGAGAAATTCTCTTAAAATAACATTCGTTAAAAATGTAATTTACTTTTAACAGTGGCAGTGCTTCAATTTTCCAGTGGCATTCTTAGATTTACAAGAGCAAAATAGTTGTATGGAACATGGGACAAATCAAAACCATGTGCCTCCACACGTATAAATGGGTGATGCAGAGCATGTTGCCAAGCAGCATATCTGCATTGGTCCCATATTTGTTCTCTTTGAACCTTTTTCCTATGTGAGGGCAACAAATCTAGTCTTGGACAAACTACCGACCCCCAGTTTATTTCCTTTTTCAACAAAGAGATAGGTTCCTTACAGATGTGTGTACGGGGTTACCCCCTTTTTCCCTTTTCGACCAACAAAGCGGCTGGATAGCCAGTCTATACTACTTTCCCTCCCTCCTTTCCTCATTGAACCACGTCGTAGGTTCATGCTCCACCCCACCGCACCATTCTTTCCTCTTTGAACCAAGGTCTAGATTTGACTACAAAATCGAAAAAGATTCGGATGCAGCTAGAGCAATGACGGTTTCAAAGAAAGTTATACCTTAGGGTCGTCGGGATGTGGCTAGGCATGCGGCGGGAGGCCGGATCTGCCCACACTATGTACGACAGTGAGGAAGAAGGGGTCGGTGGCCCTCCCGCACAGGCACTGGGTGAAAGAGAACAACGCAGCCGGCAGTGGATTACCTCCCTCGCCGAAGGTGATAGAGTGAACGATGCACCTCGTCCCCTTCCCTGTGCGACGGGATCCAGACGGCTCCTTCACCAGCTATGAGGAGGGAGAGAGATAAAGGCCAACGTAGTCCTGTTTAGATCTGGTGAAGAGGGTGAGAGACTATGAATATAGCAAACCCTAGCAAAGGAACACTGAGCCTCCAATGTGTGTATATATATATATGTAGTGCGACGAGAGTGTGGAGAGTGCAAACCCTAGCGAACAAGCACTGACGCTCCAGCTTATATAGTACTTATATAGTACTCGTGTATACTGCTAATATATAGTGGAGTGGTTTTCTTTTTCTCTCCATAACAATCGTTTTAAATTGTGTAAGTACGAAACAAAACTCTTTATTTAACGTACCAGTGAAGAAAACTACTTACGATGAACTAATGATCCACGCGTCCTGGCCGCACTTCCTGTCCTTCACATGCAGTACACTACCCTCCGTTAAGTGAACAACCACACACGCGCCAAATTATCAGAAAGGTGTGAGAGTGTGTACAAATAAAGAATTTTAATTTCAATTATCGGAAAGGTTTGAGAGTATGTGTAGTTTGCCCTCTCAATAATTATGGTTTGTTGTGTTCGGCTTAAACTTAGTCAAACTTTATGAAATTTGACTTCACACAAATCTAATATGCAGAGTAAATAAAAATGGAGGGCTACTACGTCCATCCAGGTTTTTAGTCCACACCATATTTTTGATCAAAGTCTGATCATATATTTAGTTAATAGTTGGACAAATAAAATTACAGGGGAGCTGAAGACAAATTTGTGAGAAGGCTTAGAAATCAATACAAAACTCTTAGTACCAACGTCGATGCTTCTTCGAGGAAACATTTGGTTCATAGCCAATTGTGTGATAAAATTGCACCAATGTGAAAGACGACTGCGCCTCCAACGCAACGAAGGTGAATTGATGAAGGATATCATCTTTGTGGGTAACAAGCAAAGAGCATTGGCGGAAGACAACAATTACATGCCTGTCTCCGAGGATGAGGTGAGCCTCGGCGACGAAAAATTTATCGTGCCAGAGGATCCGTCGAGCAGGAGCATTTTAAGCGCCGGCTTATAGTCACTGCAAAGAGCCTGAAGAAGAAGCAGCAGCAGCTTCGAGCTGATCAAGATCTGCTCACTGATAAATGGGCTGAGGTCCTAACAGCCGAGGAATACGGACTCGAACGCCCAACCAAAAGTTATTCGAAGCGCAAATTGCTACCTCAATTCGATGACGAGGCGCTGGAGCCAGTACTACCAGCACATAATGCGGCTGATCGACCATCGCGTGGCCAAGATAAAACCGCAATTCAGCCCGAGCACTAGCCAGCACTGCCTTGCCGAACAAATAGAAACACAACAGCTCGGGGATACACACATGACCTGCGGAACGACGTGGAAAACAAAGCAGGACAAACCAGATCGATCTACAGATCGCGGGGGTGCGCCCCGACGCACAAAGACAACCACCACACTGGATATAACAAATACACACCTGTCCGGGCCGAATACCGCAGACCGGCTCCATCCGAGCTGCGTCCCGACGTAGCCCGACACAGAGGCGCCGCACACCCGCTATGCTTCACTGATGAGGTAATGGAGCATGAATTCCCTTTACAGGTTTAAACCTGTAAATATTGAATCATATGATGGAACAATAGATCCCGTGGTATGGATCGAGGACTTCCTTCTCCATATACATATGGCCCGCAGCGATGACCTCCATGCCATCAAGTATCTCCCGCTAAAACTAAAGGGACCAGCTAGGCACTGGTTGAACAGTCTGCCCGAAAACTCCATTGACAGTTGGGAGAACCTGGAAGATGCATTCCTTGACAACTTCCAAGGCACTTATGTCCGATCTCCGGATGCCGATGACTTAAGTCATATAACCCAACAGCCCAGAGAGTCAGCTAGGAAATTCTGGACTCGGTTCTTAACTAAAAAGAACCAAATCGTCGACTGTCCGGAGGCTGAAGCCCTAACGGCCTTTAAGCATAACATACGCGACGAGTGGCTCGCCCGACACCTCGGGCAAGAGAAGCCGAAGTCCATGGAAGCCCTTACGATGCTCATGACCCGCTTTTGTGCGGGCGAGGATAGCTGGCTAGCTCCTAGCAACAACACCTCAAGTAAACCCGACACTTCTGAAGCTAGAGATAGCAACGGCAAGCCCCGACGAAACAGGCACAAGCATCAAAATAATGACGATAACACCGAAGACATGGCCGTCAATGCCGGATTCAGTGGCTCCAAGTCCGGTCAGCGAAAAAAGCCATCTAAGAGAAATAATCCGGGCCCATCCAGTCTGGACTGCATACTCGATCGTCCATGTAAAATCCACGACACCCCCGATAAACCAGCCAATCATACCAACAGAGAATGTTGGGTCTTTAAACTGGCTGGCAAATTAAATGTCGTAAACAAGGAAAAGGGATCACAAAGCGACGACGACGAGGAACCCCGACCACGGAACATAGGGGGACATAAGAAGTTTCCTCCCCAAGTTAAAACGGTGAATATGATATATGCTACCCATATCCCCAAAAGGGAGTGGAAGCGCGCACTAAGGGACGTCTACGCGATGGAGCCAGTCACCCCAAAATACAACCCGTGGTCCTCCTGTTCGATCACTTTTGATCGAAGGGACCATCCGAATAGTATCCGTCATGGCGGTTCAGCCGCACTGGTACTAGACCCTATCATTGACAGATTCCACCTCACACGCGTCCTCATGGACGGTGGTAGCAGCCTGAACCTGCTCTATCAGGATACAGTGCACAAAATGGGTATTGATCCCTCAAGGATCAAGCCCACAAAAACCACCTTTAAAGGTGTCATACCAGGTGTAGAGGCATGCTGTATGGGCTCAATCACACTAGAAGTGGTCTTTGGATCCCATTTCAGAAGCGAAGAATTACTCTTCGACATCGTCCCCTTCCGCAGTGGTAATCACGCACTGCTCGGACGAACCGCATTTGCTCGTTGCAATGCGGTGCCCCATTATGCCTACCTTAAGCTCAAGATGCCCGGACCTCGCGGTGTCATAACAGTCAATGGAAATACGGAGCGTTCCCTCCGTACCGAGGAGCACACCGCGGCCCTTGCAGCAGAAGTACAGAATAGCCTTCTTAGGCAAAACCTCAATTCGGCAATAAAGCCCTCGGACACCGTCAAGCGAGTCTGAGCTACTCTGTAACAGGACCGCCCGGCTCGTCCAGAGCTCAGCTAGCAATTCGGCCTTCGTCCCAGCCCCAATAAAGCGGTGAAAGTCGTGCCGCGCGTACACAACTATGCACTTAAAATACCATGGGCATGGACGGAGGCACAACTAGACCTCGGTCCACAACGCAGCTCAACCGCTCCTGGATCCGAATACCTTCACTTTTTCTCTTTCTTTCAGGTTGTCTCTCCTCTGAAGGCATTTTCTGATAAACCTGATCACCGGACCCATCATGGGACATATACACCAAGAAAGCTAGGGGCTTGGACGTACAAGGGAATACTCAGGTGGTCTTTGCTAACGATCATTGAGGGAGTCCTGGATTAGGGGGTCCTCGGACAGCCGGACTATATACTTTGGCCGGACTGTTGGACTATGAAGATACAAGATTGAAGACTTCGTCCCGTGTCCGGGTGGGACTCTCCTTTGTGTGGAAGGCAAGCTTGGCAATTTGGATATGTAGATCTCCTTCTCTGTAACCGACTCTGTGTAACCCTAGCCCCCTCCGGTGTCTATATAAACCGGAGGGCTTAGTCCGTAGGACAGGAACAATCATAATCATAGGCTAGCTTCTAGGGTTTAGCCTCTGCGATCTCGTGGTAGATCAACTCTTGTAATACTCATATCATCAAGATCAATGAAGCAGGAAGTAGGGTATTACCTCCATCGAGAGGGCCCGAACCTGGGTAAACATTGTGTCCCCTGCTTCCTGTTACCATTAGCCTTAGACGCACAGTTCGGGACCCCCTACCTAAGATCTGCCGGTTTTGACACCGACATTGGTGCTTTCATTGAGAGTTCCACTGTGTCATCACAACAAGGCTTGATGGCTCCTTCAATCATCTACAACGATGTGATCGAGGGTGAGGTTTTCCTTCCCGGACAGGTCTTCGTATTAGGCGGCTTCATACTGCGGGCCAACTCGCTTGGCCATCTGGAGCAGATCGATAGCAACGCCCCTGGCCATCAGGTCAGGTTTGAAAGCTTGAACTACACTGCCAACATCCGCGGAAACTCGATCTTCGACGGATTTGAGCCCATGACAGGTGCGCCGTACAATCACGATGAGCATGACTTGGATCTGCCATCAGACGGTGTTCAGGAGAATGCACATGCAGCTGCCCTAGCCTTAGATCCGGAGAAGATCGCGCCATCCGAGGACAGGTGGATAGACCCCGCCACGGAGGCTGCACACTCATCGGCGCTAGAGCCGGACACAGACTTCACCTCCAAAGAGATTTGTGTCATCGGACCCTCGGACTCGTCTCCGGTCATATGTTCTGAACCATGCACATCCGTGCCTATCGAATCTGATTGGGCACCAATCATGGACTTTACCTCCGCTGATATCTTTCAGCACTCACCCTTGGGCGATGTGCTAAATTCACTGAAATCTCTCTCCTTGTTAGGAGACTCTTGGCTGAACTATGTCCGACTTGAGTGGGAAGCGGACGATGAAGAAATTTGTTCCCCACCCACCACCCACTTAATAGCCACTGTCGACGACTTAACTGACATGCTTGATTTTGACTCCGAAGATATCGACGGTCTGGACGACGATGCTGGAGAAGAACTGGAACCACCGCCCACAGGGCGCTGGACAGCCACCTCATCATATGAAATATACATGGTGGATACACCCAAAGAAAACAATGGCGATGAACGGAAGGATGCAATGGAGGATAATCCTCTTGAGAAGCAACCAAAGCGACGACGTTGGCGACGCTATAATTCCCGCCACAGAAAAAATAGCGATAACAGCGCAACAAAGAATAACACCCTCGTTGACTTCGAAGGCAACGACGACCCAATGAACCCAGTGATGGAGCAGGATGGGCGAGGGGACGGCGAACATAGTCCAGGGCCGCTGTCCGATCATAGCGATGGCAGAGATAAAACTCATATACCTGTCTCCGGAGAGGAGAACAGTCCGGACGACGATGCACTCATCATCCCGGAAAGGCACTTGGAACAAGAGAACCTCCATAGAAGGCTTATCGCCACCGTGAGGAGCTTGAAGAAGCAGAAGCAAAGGCTCAAGGCCGCACAGGATACGCTCAACCGCAGATGGAATAAAGTGCTCGACATGGAAGAAAAATATGGTGGCGATCGCCACACAAAGAGCTACCCAAAGCGCAAGCTGCTGCCCGAATTCGACAACGAGGCTATAGAGCCCATTCCGCCGAAAAATAATACGGCCGATCCGCCGGACCGACCACCCTGTGGCCGCGATAGGGCGGCTAATGACGCCACACACAAGTCAACACACAATTTACGTGAACACTTGGACAAAAAAGCCGGTATGGCCAGGTCCATCTATGGATCTAGGAAGCATGCTCCGGCGCAGGATCAGGGCTACCAAAATGACTATACTGATCGAATATCAGCTCGGAATCAACACCGAACACGACAACCGTCGGAGGCATGCCATGACACATCCAAATACAGGGGTGCCGCACACCCCCTGTGCTTCACCGATGAGGTGCTGGATCATGAATTTCCAGAGGGGTTTAAACCCATAAATATAGAGGCATACGACGGAATGACAGACCCTGTGGTCTGGATTGAGGACTTTATTCTTCACATCCACATGGCTCGCGGAGATGATCTCCACGCCATCAAATACCTGCCCCTCAAGTTGAAAGGACCAACTCGGCACTGGTTGAAAAGCCTCCCCGAAAACTCAATTGGAAGTTGGGAGGAACTTGAGGATGCTTTCAGGGCTAATTTTCAAGGGACCTATGTCCGACCTCCGGATGTAGACGATTTAAGTCACATAATTCAACAACCCGGAGAGTCAGCCCATAAGCTTTGGAACAGATTTCTCACAAAGAAGAATCAAATCGTCGATTGCCCTGATGCCGAAGCTGTAGCAGCTTTCAAGCATAGTGTCCGGGGCGAATGGATCGCCAGACACCTCGGCCAGGAAAAGCCGAGGACAATGGCAGCCCTAACAAGCCTTATGACCCGCTTTTGCATGGGCGAGGATAGTTGGTTGGCCCATAGAGGCACAAATGACCCAGGCACATCCGATATTAGGGACGGCAATGGGAAGCCGCGACGCAATAAAAACAAGCGTCGAAGCAATGAAGACAGCCCAGACAAAACGGCGGTCAACGCCGGATTTAGGGGCTCTCGACCCGGTTAACGGAAAAAGCCATTTAAAGGCAGCAGAGATGGACCGTCCAGCCTAAACAAGATTCTAGACAGATTATGTCAGATTCATGGCACCCCCGAAAAACTTGCAAACCACACCAACAAACAATGCTGGGTCTTCAAGCAGGCCGGCAAACTAAACGCCGAACACAAGGGGAGGGAGACGCCAAGTGAAGACGGGGATGAGTCTTGCTAGCCGAACACTAGGAGACAGAAATTTTTTCCACCAGAGGTCAAAACAGTGAACATGATTTACGCAACTCATATACCAAAGAGGAGGCGTAAACACGCACTCCGAGACATATACACTGTAGAGCCCGTCGCCCCCAAGTTCAACCCTTGGTCGGCCTGCCCGATCACTTTTGATCGCAGGGATCATCCGACTAGTATCCGGCACGGAGGATCGGCTGCCTTGGTGCTCGACCCAATAATTAACGGATACCATCTCACCCGAGTCCTCATGGATGGCGTTAGTAGTCTGAATTTGATATATCAAGACACTGTCCGCAAGATGGGGATAGACCCGTCAAGAATCAGCCAAAGTAATACTACCTTTAAAGGAGTAACACCAGGCATAGAAGCCCGCTGCACGGGCTCTCTAATACTAGAGGTTGTATTCGGTTTGCCCCCAACAACTTCCGAAGCGCTACTAGGAAGAACGGCCTTCGTCCGTTTCAATGCAGTTCCGCATTACGCTTATCTTAAACTTAAGATGCCCGGTCCACGCGGCATCATCACAATTAGCGGAAATACAGAGCGTTACTTACGTGCGGAAGAATATGTGGCGGCTCTAACAGCCGAACCACTGAGTGGCCCCTCCAACCAGAATAAATGATTGGTCGTCAAGACCACCGACACGGTTAGACGTGTCCCGCGTAGCACTATTTGTAGCAGCCCAGATAAACCTGAGCTTGGGTCGATGGACATACCCCCATAGGTGGTGCTAGGGGCTGCCTGCATGTAAAAAAGGCCCATAGTTCAGCTTGACCCTATCAATACAATAATAGATTGAATTCTCATGGTTCATTAAGAATAACCAACTTTTCGCAAGATCACACCAGATTCTTTCACCTGGGTTTTTCCTTTTTGCAGATGATCATCATGCCACACCCTTCTAGGATACGGCACAACCGAGACAACGGCGCAGACGTGCGGCAGGGCCCCGCTCAAAGGTTTCTTTTTAGATTAAGACCCTGTGTAAACCTTTTTTAATGTCTCTTGTTGCTTGACACCCTCCGGGCACTTAACACAACCGAGAGGGATACTGGCGTTATTGGCATTTCGTCACGCCAGATTAATGCATGTACCTGGAAATTCAGGGCTCATTATCGAGGGCGTTACTCAGCCCAGTATATGTTGTAAAGTCCGAATACCTTAGGGAGTGTTCGGCGTCGCGAGTTTGGCCTTATATGCATCAGCTCCGAATCATGTCTTTGGTCAATAGTTGGGTTTGCCCGGCTCCCGTGTTTTGCTACCTTACGTTCCGCTCTATCGGCTAAGGTGGCACCGGGAGAACTACTATGATTGTGCCCTGGTTCATCTGGATGAGCACCTCAGTAGAGAAAGCCGAAAACTGACTGTCATGATAAAGCGTGAGACTGGTCAACCACTCGATGACTCAGCGGAATCTTCGCAATTCCTCCGCATTAATGAAGGACCGGTTTCCCGGTCATGTACGTACGCGCACCGTATTCGGATGAACGCGGAAGTACTAGGGGCTATATAGTAGCCCCACTGTCAAACTCCTATGGCTAAGTGAAAGTGTTAAAGCTATATAGTCCGATTGCCTTGTTCGCTGCGCTATCACCTCCTTAATGGACCAAGATGTTGGATCAAGTGTGATTACGTGCTTTACCGAACACCCCCGCATTATATGCATGGGGGCTGAAGCCGACGACTGCAAACTTTCAGGTTATATACATACATACATACATAAACGGCCGCACAGGAGGCACTATAAACTTTATGGGCAAAAGTATAAACGCAGCATTTATAATCAGAATAGCATTGTTTTTACAATCAAAGTACATGTCACTCGAACATGGTAACCTTCGAGCACTGAGCCTCTATTAAACGGGCGTCTTCTAGGACTTCTTCAAAATAGTGCTCGGGCGAGTCCTGGCCTCCGGTCGAACCCCTGGTTGCAATTGCGGTGGCCTCCATCCCTGCCTAGTATGTCTTAACACGGGCAAGAGCCATCCGCGCACCCTCTATGCATGTTGACCTTTTTACAGTGTCGATATGCGGCACAACACGAAGAAATCATTGCACTAAGCTAAAATAACTATCCGGACTTGGTTCCTTCGGCTAAAGATGTTCCACGATAGACCTCATGGCAAGCCCGGACAACCTATGGAGCTCGGCCCACTCAGCCATTTGCTCATTCAACAGCAGCGGACGCTTTGGAGCGCTGAACTGCGACCAGAACAATTTTTCCACCTCATGAGCTTTTTGATCTTTGAAATACTCAGTTGCATCAGCAACACTCTTTGCTAAATCCAAGTACGCGTCTGCATAACTCCATAATTGATCAAGAGGGGCATACTTTGGATCGTCGAACTTCGTCTGCAATAAAAAGGGCCTCCCAGCCGTGATATCTCCGACTTGACGAAGCTCCTCCCGCGCAGCTCTGATTTCAGAACGCGTTTCCTTGGCTGCTTCCAAAGCCTTCTTCAAGTCAGCCGCTTTTGCTTGGCTTTCCCTTTCGAGGAGATCACACCGGCTGGCGGCATTTTGGAGCTCAAGAGCCATGTTGGCTATTTTATCTTCTCTCTAGCGATGAGCGGCCTGTTCGGCTTTTAACTTTTCGGCCGCCTTCAGGGTGGTCGCATCACTTCTCCTGGCTTGTTCCTTGGCTCAGGCAAGTTCCTCTCGAAGGGTCTCCACGGCGGCAGCTCCATCTGCAGTCAAAGAATATTATAGATACTAGCATCATGCTCCTCTTAATATTTACTGACGACCAGAATGTACATACCCTGTGCCTCGTCAAGCCGCTTGTTCACAAGCGTGATGTCGGCATCTGCCACGTCAAGCTGCCACCTCAATTCGGCAAAATCAGCAGTCTGGTCAGCCGCCGGACCCACAGCCGCCTGCACATGAAAGCAACGCGATCATTACCTGGGACTATGATCCTCTGTTTGCCAACTATCTATACAGAGCACACCTAGCGTGTGCGGTACAGTCAAATATATCTATATTACTTTGCGTACCTCAAAGCCTCTTAACAGGCTCGTAAAAGCCTCATTCAACCCGCTTTTGGCGGATGAGATCCTCTCAACCACCGTACCCATTAAGGTACGATGTGCCTCTAAGATAGCCGCTTGCTCCAGAAGATCCATCAATGTGTCCGGTTTTACACCGGACAAGCCCGGGCTCTTTTTGTTGCCCTCCTTAGGAGCTGAATACTCCGGACTTCGGGCGGCCGAAGAGTTACCTTCTGGCCTTTGCGGATCAGGAGAAATTCTCCGCGATGACACCTCGGGGTCGTCCGCCCCATGAGGCGGGGAGGCAGGAGGAGGCGTTTCGCTCTCCATCATCTCCGGAAGAAGATCCCCGAAGACAAACTTTGTCGAGAAGGGCTACGAGCCGGACTGCAAAATATATGTCTCGGTCATTGTTCTCAGAGATAAAGCAGGATATATTTACCAAAGTGCTTTGGTTCACTTACAACTCGGTTGATGGCTGGCCCCCTTGCGAGCGCTGTACGGTAAGAACGCCCTCCGGGGCAGGGCCCCCTGGCGAAGGTTTCTTCCCTCGTTTGGAAGCCTCCACGTCCAAATATTCAGGAGCACCCCTTTTCTTCCCGCGGGGAGAGGGGATTCTAGATTTGCCTCCCCGATCCTCCTCCTTCATGGAGGCACTAATTCCCCCGTTTTTGATGGGTAATGTATGAAGACAGCTTTCGGCTTCTCTATTCCTCCCCTCGTCCTCTCCCGATGGCACTTGATAGGGTGCGTGAGCCAGCATCCTAGTTAGTACAGGATCCGGCGAACCTTCGGGAAGAGGGGCCGACCACCTGATCCTCTCCGCCTTTCTTATCCAGTCCTGGGCGAGGGCAATTTTTTAGAATGATGTTGTGACAAATGTAAAGACATCATGTTTGGTCGTGGAATTACTTACTTGGGTATCTGGGCGGTTGCAGTTGAGACCCGCATCCTCGATGGTGTCCAGACACTTTATTCGTGATCCAAAGAACAATCCATATGTCCCTTCGAGCGTCACGCCGAAGAAGTGCTGAATAGTTCGCGGTCCTTCCGGGTTGAACTTCCACATACGGAGAGATCGGCGTTGGCATGCAGGACCAGATGAACTAGCATTACTTGCATCACTTTGACGAGACTGACATTCCTCTTGAGGAGGTCTCGAATGCGGCTTTGCAATGTCGGCACGTCATTTACTGGCCCCCAGTCCAGCCCTTTGTTGACCCATGACGCCAGTTGGGGAGGAGGGCCCGGGCGGAAGCCTGGGGCGGCCGCCCGCTTTGTACCTCGGGGTGCTGTGATGTAGAACCACTCCCGTTGCCATAAGTCTGACACCTCCAGGAAGGAGCCCTTTGGCCATAGGGCACCGGCACCTTTGCTTATTATAGCGCCTCCGCAGTCCGCGTGTCGCCCGTCGATCATCTTTGGCTTCACATTAAAGGTCTTGAGCCATAAGCCGAAGTGTGGGGTAATGTGGAGGAAAGCCTCACACACGAGGATAAACGATGAGATGTGAAGGATGGAATTTGGAGCTAGATCATGTAAATCTAGCCCGTAATAGAACATGAGCCCTCTTACGAAGGGATCAATACTAAAGCCTAGCCCTCGGAGGAAGTGGGAAACAAATACAACACTCTTGTTGGGTTCGGGAGTGGGGATAACCTGCCCTTGAGCAGGTAGCCTGTGGGGGATTTCAGCGGTCAGATACCTAGCCTCCCTGAGCTTCTTGATGTCCTCCTCTGTGACGGAGGAGGCCATCCACCGGCCTTGAAGGTTGGACCCGGACATGGTTGAAGGTCCAAGCGCATAGCCTGAACCTTGGGTGTTGGAACTCGAGGTAGGGGAAGGGAAGGATCGAGCGTGGAAAGAAAAGGACAGGTCTTGGCCCCTTTATAAAGAGGGTGAATATTAAGCATCCTTCGCATGGCCATTTGGAACTTGCCTAAAATCGAGGAGTCATACTAACAAGCGCGGTTGGGTTACCCACACCCGTATTGATGAGAATCCCGTGATAAGGGGACACGATCTCTGCTTCGACAAGATGTGCCAATAAAATCGCCTCGCAATACGTCAAGTAGCAGGCTGGGAAAAACGGTTCGTAATGACCAGGCCGCGGCGTGATGTCACGCTATGAAAAGTTGTCGGTAGATTAGATTTATGGAATATTGTGCTCTCTACGGTGGTATGTGGAATTTGTTTTGTAGAGCCGGACACGATCCTTGTGTTCAAAATTTTCTATGGAGTATTCGAAGAAGGAACCCGCCTTGCAATGCCGAAGACAATCTGCGCACCAGACTCGTCGTCATTGAAGCCTGGTTCAGGGGCTACTGAGGGAGTCCTGGATTAGGGGGTCCTCGGACAGCCGGACTATATACTTTGCCCAGACTGCTAGACTATGAAGATACAAGATTGAAGACTTCGTCCAGTGTCCGGGTGGGACTCTCCTTTGCGTGGAAGGCAAGCTTGGCAATTCGGATATGTAGATCTCCTTCTCTATAACCAACTCTGTGTAACCCTAGCCCCCTCCGGTGTCTATATAAATCGGAGGGCTTAGTCCGTAGGACATGAACAATCATAATCATAGGCTAGCTTCTAGGGTTTAGCCTCTGCGATCTCGTGATATATCAACTCTTATAATACTCATATCATCAAGATCAATCAAGCAGGAAGTAGGGTATTACCTCCATCGAGAGAGCCTGAACCTGGGTAAACATTGTGTCCCCGCCTCCTATTACCATTAGCCTTAGACGCACAGTTTGGGACCCCCTACCCGAGATCCGCCGGTTTTGACACCGACATTGGTGCTTTCATTGAGTGTTCCACTTTGTCGTCATGGCAAGGCTTGATGGCTCCTTCAATCATCTACAACGATGTGATCGAGGGTGAGGTTTTCCTTCCCGGACAGGTCTTCATATTCGGCAGCTTCATACTGTGGGCCAACTCGCTTGGCCATCTGGAGCAGATCGATAGCAACGCCCCTGGCCATCAGGTCAGGTTTGGAAGCTTGAACTACACTGCCGACATCCGCGGAAACTCGATCTTTGACGGATTCGAGGCCATGACAGGTGTGTTGTACAGTCACGATGAGCATGACTTAGATCTGCCATCAGACGATGTTCAGGAGAATGCACCTGCAGCTGCCCTGGCCTTAGATTCGGAGCAGATCGCGCCATCCGAGGACGGGTGGATAGACCCCGCCACAGAGGCTGCACACTCATTGGCGCTAGAGCCAAACACAGACTTCACCTCCAAAGAGATCTGTGTCATCAGACCCTCGGACGCGTCTCCGGTCATAGGTTCCAAACCACGCGCATCCGTGCCTATTGAATCTGATAGGGCACCGATCATGAAGTTTACCTCCGCTGATATCTTTCAGCACTCGCCCTTGGGCGACATGCTAAATTCACTGAAATCTCTCTCCTTGTGAGGAGTCTCTTGGCTGAACTATGTCCGGCTTGAGTGGGAAGCGGACGATGAAGAAATTCGTTCCCCACCCACCACCCACTTAATTGCCACTATCGACGACTTAACTGACATGCTTGATTTCGACTCCGAAGACATCGATGGTCTGGACGACGATGCTGGAGAAGAACTGGAACCACCGCCCACAGGGCGCTGGACAGCCACCTCATCATATGATATATACATGGTGGACACACCCAAAGAAAACAACGGCGAGGAACGGAAGGATGCAACGGAGGATAATCCTCTTGAGAAGCAACCAAAGCGACGACGTCGGCGACGCTCTAAATCCTGCCACAGTAAAAACAGCGATAACATCGCAAGAAAGAATAAAACCCCGGTTGACTTCAAAGGCAACGACGACCCCATGAACCCAATGATGGAGTAGGATGAGCCAGGGGACGACCAACATAGTCCGGGGCCACTGTCCGATTGTGACGCCCCCGATTCAATCGTACACTAATCATACACGCAAATGTGTACGATCAAGATCAGGGACTCACGGGAAGATATCACAACACAACTCTAGACACAAATCAAAATAATACAAGCTTTATATTACAAGCCAGGGGGCTTGAGGGCTCGAATACAAGCTCAAAACACAAGAGTCAGCGGAAGCAACAATATCCGAGTACAGACATAAGTTAAACAAGAATGCCTTAAGAAGGCTAGCACAAAAGCAACAACGATCGAAGAGGCAAGGCCTCCTGCCTCAGACCTCCTAACTACTCCTAGTCGTAGGCGGTCGTCACGTAGTAGCATCCATCAGCGGTGGCATCTGGCTCCAGTGATCCACCATCTGGTTGCATCAACCGGAAAGAAGAAGGAAGGGGGAAAAGGGGGTAGCAAAGCAACCGTGAGTACTCATCCAAAGTACTCGCAAGCATCAGATCTATACTAAGTATGCACTGGTATCAAATGGAAGGTTTGTATCTGTGGACTGAACTACAGAAAACCAGAGTAGAAGGAAGGCCTAGCCTATCGAAGACTAGCATCTTCAAGCAGCTCCAAGCATCTTGCAGCAAGTAGAAGAGTAAAGAATAGCAGTTTATTTAACAAACATGTTGTAACATTAATGCCCAGAGATCCTTCCTCGACTCCCTGCGAGAAAGCAATCCCGGAGCCACATATCTTAAGTATCCATTTGTAGTTGTATAAGATCAGGATATAAGTCTGAACGTCTGTTACCATGGACACGGCTATTAATAGATAATCTTCCCTGCAGGGGTGCACCATGTTTTCCAACACGCTTGATTACTCTGACCGGACACACTTTTCTGAGTCAATGCCCGGCCTCAGAAAATCAACACGCCGTAGCCCTACCTAGGCTCAGCAGAGAGGTCCCCGCCGGTCTACAACCTAAGCACTCCGGGGTCTGGCCCATCGCCCATTGCACTCCAGATCATTGCGCGCAGGGCGGGTCCAGGCTCCACCACTACAGGATGGTGCCGGCCCAGCCGTGCCGCACTACTGAACTGGACGTCTGACAAAGCTTCGGCTGATACTACGTCGTCGAGGCCCATAACTATTCTCACATGGTGGTTGGTGCGTAAAGGCCAAAGGCCAACTCAAAGCAAATACCCAAACCATAGTGTATTATTAACTTGCGGAGATGAGCAGAGACTCACGATAGAAAGTGACCCCGTCGCCCCGTCTCGTGGACTTACGACAAGGGCCTAGAATGCCCGGCCATGCCATGTAACCATCTTGCGGGTGCTCTCTGGGCCCTCCCGACTTTCACCAAGGTCTCAAGTAAAGTCAAGGTAACTGTGTGTCCGAACATCAAGGGGAAAACCCGAGGAATCACCCCCGGTGGATTCCACTCAATGTAATCATCAAGGTGAACGTAAGAGGGACCACCCTCGAGGTTCACACTTGAGGTGTTGAATGATAGAGCTGTATCGGGAATGGTGAAAGAGGAAATCACCCTCGATGAACACGACCGAATAGCTACACTACAGAATTATCATTAGGAATGCGTTAGGAGGGATCACCCTCGGCACTCGATAGTAGCTCTAGAGAGTCGAGCAACAAAAGGGGCGTGATGTGATGAGAGGTGTTGGGCTCTGGTCGTCGATCACGCTGATCGAGTCGTCGATGATGAAGTAGGGGCACCAAGGATAAGTGGGGGTCACTGATGGATCACTAACCAACCTATACTAAGCAGTTTAGGATAAGCAGGTAAGGTACAACAGCAGGTTACAAAAGCAGGCTATGCATCAGAATAGGAGCAAACAATAACAGTAGCAAAATCTAATGCAACCAGGAGAGAATGGAATGGGCGATATCAGGATGATCAAAGGGGGGGCTTGCCTGGTTGCTCAGGCGAGAAGGAGGGGTCGTCATCGACGTAGTCGATCACAGGGACATCAGCAACGGTCTCGGGGTCTACCAGAGAGAAGAGGGGGAAGAAACAGTAAATACACGCAAACATATGCATAACAAGACAATAAGCGATGCTAGAGGTGTTCTAACACAGGGTTAGGCGATACTGGCGAAGGGGGAAACATCCAGGAAAGTTTTCCCGGTTCCGGACATCTGTCAGACATATGAACCGAAGGGGAAAGTTTGCATGTTTGCTATGCTAGGGATGTGTGGCAGACGAACAAACCTCATATCCGGATTCGTCTCGAAATTCTGAGCAACTTTCATGTATAAAACTTTTTCATCCGAGCTACGGTTTAATTTCAATGATTTTCAAAGATTTAACAATATTCTGAAATTATTGGATTAAATATTAATTCAAAAAAGACTAAATTGCTACATGCACACACAAGTGTACACAGTAGAGCAGTACAGAGGTTGGCACTGGGTCCTGTTGACTGCTGAGTCAGCAGTCAACAGTCAACTGTTGACCGGTCAAAACGTTTGACTCGGGGCCACCTGTCATTGACCCAACTTAAATAAACAGACCTAATTAAGCAACCTAGTTAATTAGGGTA
The DNA here is from genome assembly GCF_018294505.1 of Triticum aestivum. Taxonomy (NCBI): domain Eukaryota; kingdom Viridiplantae; phylum Streptophyta; class Magnoliopsida; order Poales; family Poaceae; genus Triticum; species Triticum aestivum. The sequence goes on from NC_057801.1 coordinate 388,657,384, forward strand.
GTTAAACAGAGTTAATTAAATTAAATAATTAATTACTAACTAATTAATTAGTTAATTAGTTAATTGATTTTATTAATATATTTTTTAAAACCTTTTTCTTTAGAGGGCAGGGTGTGGGGCCCGCTGGCAGTGCCACCAGGCTAGCCTAGCGGGGTCGGTGTTAACGAGTGCGGGAGCCCGTGCCCGAGGGACGCTGCGCCCGAGCGCGGGGCGAGGCCACCGGCGATGGGGAACCCCACCGGGTGGCGCAGCGAGGTCGGTGAACTGGGGGGGGGCTCTGGCGGAAGCGCGTGGGGGTGAGCAGCGCGATGGGGGAGCCTGGCGCGAGCGGGCAGTCGGGGGCGTGGCCACGGTCGCGAGCCGAGGCCAAGGCGTGGCCGACAGCGGGTTGAGGCGGCCAGACGACAGCGGTAGGCAGAGGCGCTACGGCAAACGGGTGGCGGGGATTCGGCGGCCAGCAGGGCGGCCAGAGGCGACCGTCGGAGGCAGCAAGGGGGAACGGCCTGGGAGCGCGAGCAGGCAGGGGTCACGGCGAGCACGACGACATTAGGTGGTGGCGGGCGTTGGTGGCTACGGTGATGTGGGGCATGGTAGTCGATGTGGGCAGCAGCGTTGGACCAGCCCGAGCCCCAGGAGCTCGGTTACCAACTCGGGAGCGAGCTACGGTGACGATGACTATAGCGGTGAGCTCGTCAGTGGCGGTGGGTTCGGCCATGGCAAGGACGGCGGCTACACATGCAGAGAGGTGACGAAGAAAACGGGAAGGCATGCGAAGCTCACCGAGGAGGCGCAAGAGGGCCCGGTGACGGCTTAGTAGCTGCAGGGCGGTCGGAGTTGACGGAGATGGCCGGCGACCGAAGCGGGCGGCACGGATCCAACGAAGGAGGGGGTTCTGGCCCGTTTTCCTCTCCGTAGTGGATGCAGCAGACGACGACGGTCTTCGTGGACGCAATGGAGAGGCGAGAGCCGGGCGGCGATGGCCGCACTCATCGACGGATCTGGAGAAGGGGAACGAGCGCCTTGGCGAGAGGCGGAGAGAGAGAGGGAAGTGGTGAGCGAGTGAGAGGATGGGATCGATGGGTCGGGGTGTGGCACCCTTATCCCCTCCCGGCGCTGCCGGCGAGAGGGTGCGACGGCGACCAAGCCCCTGTAGCGACTCGGTCGCACGAACAGGAGGAGAGAGGAGGGATCGGAGATGGTGGGCTGGCATGGCGATCCAGCTGGGTCGAGGCCCAGTGAGAGGGGAGGTCAGGGCTTTTCTTCCCTACCTTTGCCTTTTTCTTTTTCTTAAACCCTTTTTGTTTTCTTTTAAATTGTAGGACTAAAAGAGTTTTGATAGAAAAGAGTCTTGTCAACTAAAACAAGCACATTAATTCTAGGAGTCACAAAAAGTTTAAGGCCGAAAGTTGTTGTCTAACTATTTTTAGAAATTGAAAAGGCCAAGTTTAAATGGTGCTGGATCACTAAATAATTTCCAGGGGCACTTTCGGAATCCGAAAGAGGTTGGTTCCAACATGAAAAATATCCAGGGATTATTTTCCACACTTTGAACATTTTAGTTTTCATGTTTGGCAAATTTGAATTATTGACTTTAAAATTTTGAGTTTGAATTTGAATCATGATTTGGATCAAGTGAGGGTTAGCAACAGTAATGTGATGACATGGCACCATTAGCGGGGGATTACTATAGCTAAATTATTCGGGCGTCACAATTCTCCTCCACTACAAGAAATCTCGTCCCGAGATTTAAGGGGTGAAGTAAGGGGGAAAGACTCGAGAAGGACGAAGCTCAACACAAGATAGGTACCTGGGGCTATCTCAGTGAATGTGGCATATCGGCATATCTCGAGTTGAAATTCAAGAAAGTCATCGAGAGCAAGGCAAGAAGGTGCAATAAGAAGCTTCAACCGGGTAGGCAATTGTTCGTTGCCTAAAACAGTGAGTAAAAGGGGTTCAGAGCAATGCGAATAAGTATTGTGTGTAATACAAGAATATATCACTAGGTAGGTCGCTCATGATGTACATACGAAGCCAAGCGCGAGGGACAACTTTGGAAAACAGGGATGTACAGGAGTCAGGTTTCGATCCTGTGGAACTATGGGTTATGGGCCCACCACGTGGGTTAAAAGCAGGAAGGATGCTAACATTGTGTACGGTCATGATAGCAAGGCAAGTCATAGGATAGCCTGTCAGTTATGTTGGCAACAACGTTGGTACCAAGGGCGAGGGACGAAGAGAACTATTTTCCTGCTCGTTAAGACGAGGCGGACCAATAGGCAAAGTTCTCATCCATTGGTGGCTACCAGAATGTCATAAACAGTAGTAACAAGGTCTTACTGACAGAGCTTGTACACCGAGGTGTATACATAAGCAGGGATTTATCACTGCTCAGATATGTTAGGTTACAAGAAAGGCTAAACAAAACAATGGAAAGGAAAGTGTAGACTCAAATCCGTTATCGGTGTTAACGAGTGTCCAGCAACTCCGAACCCGTGGAAAATTAGAATCAGCGAGAAATAATAGTTGATGAAGAACTCATAAGAAGTTATGTAGTTCCATGATATTCTCGAGATAACAGAGTGTAATACTCGAAGGTAGAACATGATAGAGGTTGGACAGGTGAAATGATCTGCAGAAGACAAGTACTTCAACTTGGCCGAGAAAGGGGATCAAAGAAGAGCAATATGGTCGGAACCACGGTTGCAAAGGACCAAATATAGATACGAGATAAACTTATCACAAGGGGATTATTATTATAACAAGAAGCTTCCACGATAGGATCTACATCGTGTTCATGGGCATTAACACAAAGTTCAAGGTCGACTCCCACTTGTTCAATGCATAACCTTTCATTCACTTCTCATTTTCGAAGAAGTTGTAGCATTGAAATTTACCTGACGAAAAGCCAGTAGAGTATAACCCGCATAACTTTTGTGTCCTCATGGATTTAGGGAAGACATAGATTCAAACCACTAGGAATCTTAGGAACATATACCACAAACTTCACGAGTAAAAACTCAAGTCCGGAAGCAGAGTATGGTTGACAGGAGCGGGGGATACAATTTACCAAAGGCATTATGTATCCGAGGAAAAGTTCACAAGGTTACTGAATATGAAGGACGCTGTTAGATAGAACCCAACAAAGGATCTGGTGGTCCACAAGGGATCTGATGTGAGCAACGACACTCAACCAAAAGAAGAAAGGATGCAAGGAGATCATGTTATAGAAACAACTTACCAATTCAAGGCTCAAATGTAACAGAATTATGAGTCCCAAATCAGAGGATCAGAAGAAGAGGCTCTGATCAAAGACAAGAAAGTTGAATAGACATAGATCGACAACCAATCAAGGTTTGATTTGTCGAGCACTAGCTCATGTCAGGAGTGACGTCTGAGCCGAAGGGAAGAATTCCAATTGAGATGGATGATTGCAAGCATTCAAAAACATATCGAATCAAATGTTCAAAAATGACGATGACAAAGGATACTATCAATATTGTCAGACGCAGGGAAAGTATCCATAATGCAAGAAGACAAGTATTTGTAGATCAATAGTTGGAGAGGGTTATCAGAAGATCGGGTAGTATTTCAGAGTATCTTGTGAATCACTTAATCAACTAGGAATGAGCAAATCCTCGATAGGTGTGAGGAATTACCGTAGGGGTATGCAGGTGGCAAAGAACTACAAGTTAGTAGGCACAAAGTATTCTCGGAACAATAAGGAGAAATTTAGGGTATAATGTAATAACAAGATCAATAGGGGATGACTGTATGAACGACACTGTAGATAATTACACCTAAGAATTTATCGGTGGTAGGGATCGCAACGGCGAAGGGTACAAGGGACTCGGTAAAACATCAGAGAGTATCTTCAGAATCTTCTAGTGCACCAAGCAATCATCTGGAGTGAGGGGGCTCTCCGGGAGAAAGCATTTACGAGAATCTAGAGTTGTTAGCAAAATCGTTTAACCAGAATAGAATAGAGATCATATTCCCAGAGTATAGATGAGGAGTAAAAGATCCTAATACCACCCAATTGGCGATGTGGGCCCGTAAGCCACACAGACATGTTAGTAAAACAATTTTTCAAAGACTAGACTCAACTTCGGCCAAGGAGTTGGAAAGGGGGGATCCTACAGGCAGTCGGCTCTGATACCAACTTGTGACGCCCCCGATTCAATCATACACTAATCATACACGCAAATGTGTACGATAAAGATCAGGGACTCACGGGAAGATATCACAACACAACTCTAGACACAAATCAAAATAATACAAGATTTATATTACAAGCCAGGGGCCTCGAGGGCTCAAATACAAGAGTCAGCGGAAGCAACAATATATGAGTACAGACATAAGTTAAACAAGGATGCCTTAAGAAGGCTAGGACAAAAGCAACAACGATCGAGGAGGCAAGGCCTCCTGCCTGGGACCTCCTAACTACTACGTAGTAGCATCCATCGGCGGTGGCATCTGGCTCCAGGGATCCACTATCTGGTTGCATCAACCGGAAAGAAGAAGGAAGGGGGAAAAGGGGGTAGCAAAGCAACCGTGAGTACTCATCCAAAGTACTCGCAAGCATCAGATCTATACTAAGTATGCACTGGTATCAAATGGAAGGTTTGTAACTGTGGACTGAACTGCAGAAAGCCAGAATAGAGGGAAGGCCTAGCCTATCGAAGACTAGCATCTTCAAGTAGCTCCAAGCATCTTGCAGCAAGTAGAAGAGTAAAGAATAGCAGTTTAATTAACAAACATGTTGTAACATTAATGCCCAGAGATCCTTCCTCGACTCCCTGTGAGAAAGCAATCCCGGAGCCACATATCTTAAGTATCCATTTGTAGTGGTATAAGATCAGGATATAAGTCATAATGTCCGTTACCGTGGACACGACTATTAATAGATAATCTTCCCTGCAGGGGTGCACCATGTTTTCCAACACGCTTGATTACTCTGGCCGGACACACTTTTTTGGGTCAATGCCCGGCCTCGGAAAATCAACACGTTATAGCCCTACCTAGGCTCAACAGAGAGGTCCCCGCCGGTCTACAACCTAACCACTCTGGGGTCTGGGCCCATCGCGTGTTGCACTCCGGATCGTTGCGCGCAGGGCGGGTCCAGGCTCCACCACTACAGGATGGTGCCGGTCCGTGCCACACTGCTGAACTGGACGTCTGACAAAGCTTCGGCTGATACTACGTCGTCGAGGCCCATAGCTATTCTCACGTGGTGGTTGGTGCATAAAGGCCAAAGGCCAACTCAGAACAAGTACCCAAACCATAGTGTATTATTAGCTTGCGGAGATGAGCAGAGACTCACGATCACTACAAAAAAAATACACTTCCGTGATGATACGTGTTTGTCACAGTAGGTCGCGTTTTTTGTCATGCATGTACATCCATGACAAATTTATGACAGAATCAAGATAGTCATACCTGTGCTGTCGTAGAAGTGTTCCATGACATTACCAAAATTATCATCACGGAAGTGTCCACTTCCATGACGATAAATTGCGCGTCACAGAAGTGCTTTCGTCAAGGGTGACCGACACATGGCATCCACCGTAATGGAATGCCGTTAAGCTATCAGGTCGGGTTTTGGATCCGATAACCCGTTAACAGCCCCGACCAATGGGGATTTTCCACGTGTAAAATCATCATTGGCTGGAGGAGACACGTGTTAGGTCCGCGCTGGCACATGTGTCACTCATCCAATGGGCGAGACGCGCCTATGATATGTTGACACGCCGACCGACCCATCAAGTTTAAATGGGCCGGCCCAACTAAAGGCCCAGAAGATTTTGCGGACCATAATGGGCCGACCCAGCTAAGGGCCCACGAGATTTTGTGGGCCATAATGGGCTGGCCTAGCTAACGGCCCACAAGATTTCGCGGGCCATAATGGGCTGGCCCAGGTAAAGCCCCACAAGATTTTTGTTTGCCATAATGGGCCGGCCCAGGTAAAGGCCCACAAGATTCATGCGGATCATAATGGGCCGGCCCGGCTAAAGGCCCACGAGATTTCGCCGACATTAACGGGCCGGTTCAGCTGTAGGCCCACAAGAATTTGAGGGCACTAGTAGGCCGGCCCATTAACTGGCTGCCATGTTTTGGGCCAAATGCCGGCCCATATTTGATCCGGTCCATTAATGGCCTGCCACGTTCCGGGCCTAATAGTGGCCCGTATGAGATCCGGCCCATTAAAAGCCTACCACGTTCTAGGCCAAATTACGGCCCAGATCAGGTACGGCCCTTTAAGAGGCTATGGGCTCAATTATGGCCCATATCAGATTCGGCCCGTCAACTGGACACTATGCTTTTGGGCCCACTTGCTAGAGGCCCACTTAGTAATTCGGCCTGACATTAGTTTTGGCCTCTTAAGGACCTGTTTAACATTTCGGCCCTATATTAATTTCGGCCTGTTAAATGCCCGTCATATAGTTGGGCCTAACTACAGCCCGGTTTGCATCTGGCCTGCTCGCAGCCGATATCTGATTGGGCCAAAGAAGGACTGAGACAATTTTGGCCTGTTAAAAGCCCGTGATTTGATTCGCACAATCATGGGCCGGGGTTCATTTTGGGCTGCTGCCGGCCCGTTAGCTGTTCGGCACGTTTCAGGCCCAACCTACATCATGATTGCATGACGGCCCGATTATGTACTGTAATTTTACGGTTTGGCCGGTTTACTGTGAAGACAGTAAAATAACTGCAGCATCGTGAATAAGAAAAAACCTAGACTATACAATAAAGAAATTACATCATATTACATCCACTGGGCATCAAAGTTCGCCACTATGATAATAAAGCACAAGCAGACAGCAGCTTACATATACTGGGCATCAAAGATCGCCACCAGTGCAAATAAACACGCCGACAAAATAATATACAAAACCGACAGCACTTCAATAGAGTTCAAGAAAGGTTAGCCCTGCTGGGGAGCTGCAGCGCAAGCAGCTGAGCAAGATAATAAGACTGCGCTTGTTCAACACTTAAATCTTCCTCACTCTGAAAGATAAACAAGCAGACAGATGACAGGTTTTGCACATAAAAGTATCAGTGCTGACAATTCATCACATTTCTTACTGACGAATAAAGTGACACAGTTTAAAATTGCATTAACACAATATGGTATTGTTCAGGTCAAGACATGGCAGGAAATGACATTGTGAAGGAGTTGGCAGCTTCACGACACCACTGGATTACAGATCAAGAACTCATAAGTATCAATGGTTAGTGTGCTGTCAATTTATCCCATTTCAGATTGGCAAATAAAGAGACTGTTTAAATAATACTCCCTCCGTCCGGAATTACTTGTCATCAAAATGGATGTGTCTAGAACTAAAATACATCTAGATACATCCATTTCAATGACAAGTATTTTCGGACAGAGGGAGTAGTAGAATGATATGACATTGTTCATAGTTAAGACATTGCAGAATATGACATTGTGCTGTAGTGGGTAGGTTCACCACACCACTAGATTACGGATGAAGAACAGAAGCATACATGTAGTGCAAAAGAAGATCACTTGCTCTGTATACTTTAATCTACATGGTATGAATAAGGAACTTGGTTGTACAACTGAAAACTTAAATTGAGAAAGGACAAACTTTTGTTTATGAACTACTCCCTCCGTTCTAAAATAGATGACCCAACTTTATACTAACTTCAGTACAAAATTGGGTCATCTATTTTGGAACGGAGGGAGTACATAATAAACTTTAAACATGCAATTTGATGCAAACACCAAAAATAAACAGCTGTTGCAGTCATGCCTAACCAAATATATACAACAAAGTTTGAAGGCTTGTGATGGACAAACTTACATTATTGGTGAAGACAGGCTCTATAAAGGCCTTGTCCATGCTGATGGGGAGGGGGCAATTCAAGAAGTTTACCACAAAATCTTCTTCATAAGCATTGCCTTTATTCTACATTTTGTTAAGAGTAAATATAGATGTGATAATATACGAAAAAATGGAGAATATTTAAGATAAGATGAAGAGTGATGCTACATAACCAAGTAGCTATAAATGTAAGTGCAGCGATACAGGAAAAAGGTACAACCAAGAGCAATGCACAGCTAAACTTCTTCAGTACCAACCTTATGGTAAGAGTAAATATAGATCTGATGTGTAGAAAATGGAGGGCAAAGGAAAATAAGCTGCAGAGTGATGGTACATGAACAACTACCTGTCATTATAAGTACACTGATAAAGGACAGCATGTACTTATAAGAACAATGCAGATCTAAAAAAACATTGGCATTGGATACTGAAGAATTTGGAGCGAACAATTGATAAGCAAGCTATCATGCATACTGCTGTCACATAATGAACCAGGTATGTATGCAAGTACAGTGATACATGACAACAGCTACTAACAAGAGCAAAGCAGCGGGCATCATATTTGCGATATCCTGTTGTTCTTTTCAAACCCGAATTCTTCTTCGAGCAGATTTCCTGCAAACAAGATCCGTAAGGCACGTGCGGAAAAGTAGAAGTTCAAATTGTCATGTGATTTCATAGACAGTACCTCATCCTGGGAATGAGATCAGTGCATAACAATGTTTTTCCATTCAATGTCTTCTAAATTTAGCACAGGAGACTTCACTAGAAATTCGTTTATAGATTTGCCACCAAAGTGTGATTTCCTCAGGTAACACCGATACTGCTGCAATGCTTCCTTGAAAAGCACAAGCAAGCTTTCCTCGTCATGACTATCCAGATTGACCCTCGCCTAGTTACAACAATGTAATGTAAATCATTGATGTGTTCAATCAGTAGAAAACAGGAAAATAATAATCATGAATAATAGCACTTACACGTAAGTTGGATAGGAAGATGTGAAAATGGTGTTTGTCTTCACAATAATCTTCCCATGATGGGAATATATGCACGTAGTCCCTAACAACATTCAAAGCATTGTCTTTTAAACTGGAAATAAATGGAATGGGGTTCCAATCTGCAGGAATTAGTCGTCTCTGCAGTTGGGATAGGTCTTCGGCCGGTGGACTTGCTATACTTTTTGCTAGAGTGGGATTTTTCTGTGGTACAGCTGGTGCTATGGCAAATGAAATCGGTATACCTTTTTCCGGAGTGCAGGTCCTGTGTGGTGGGGCTAGTGGTGTGGCCAGGGAAGTATGGGTACAGTCTGCTGGAGTCGGTCCTATGTTTTGTGTCACAGCTCTATCGAACATGGTAAAGAAGAGCAAGCAGATTTTGGATAATAAAATGTTGGTTGCGCAGTGCCCACACATGATGAACCAGAGCGCATTAAGAATGCAACTCCCAGCTGCCTCTCGACCATTTTAGGCGGTTGGATGAATATCCTATGTCTCCTAACCCTTCTTCTTCCTCGTCTGTGATTCTTCCCATACAGAACATCGCACGGGCCGCCGGCCGGACCACCGACCCCCACCGCCTGTGTTCCTCCGCCACCCCCACCCCCCACCCGCGCCGAGTTTTCTTCGTTCGGCGAGGCCCCACAACCACCCGAAAAATCGACTGACCCAATTTTGAAATTTAGTCTACTGTGATTTAACTAGTGTGGAATATAAACGGGGAAAACCATAAGCATTGGGAGTATAGTGTTGAGCGTGCCATGGCGGATCTGAAGGTGCAAACCGGACAAAGGCAACTCCGCAACCAAGACAAGAAATAAGAGTAAAGCAGTGGTGATCTATTTTCTTGCTGCTATAAATAAGTTGTGTAGATACGAAAGACTACCGCCTCTGGTACGGTGCCGTTTACGCATCTGGTGAGAATTTGATGGTGCTGCGGTAGCGATGGCTGTCGGCGGCGTGGAAGCAGATCTAGGAGGGTAGACGGTGGCGGTGGGGCGCGGTGGACGAGACGGTCGTAGGGGTGGCGCCAGCAAGGTGGACGACGGCGGGGATGAAGCGAGAGGACGGGATGCAAAGATCCCGGTCCGAAGGCGTGGATGAGAGAGGTCGATCTCTTGTAATGGACGGCGGCATCGGGGTATCAGCTCCGGCATGGTGGAGGAGGACAGTGGTGGATGGGGTGGCGGACAGCGGTGGACGGAGGAGGGTGGGGTGGAGAGGGTGTTTTGGTGCCCACGGAGTACGAATGGGGAAAAGGGAGGTAGAGAGGAAGGGGGGGAACCATGTAGTCAGGGCGCGCTTGTCTCAAATGCGAGGAAATTTACAAACTTAGCCCCCGTTTCAAATTTCTACTACATCACAGAACATTAGTCGGTTGGGGATAGGACTGTAATCTAGCATACACTGAATATTTGCTGACGAGAGTTTGTTTTTGGTGCCCACCATGTATGAATATGAATCGGGGAGGGAGTCGATTTCGGCCGAGGGCACACTGTGTTTTGGCGCCCACCGTGTATGAATCCGGGTGAGAGGCGGTTACGTCACGTATGGGTGAAATTACAAACCTACCCCTATCAAAACCTATAGAAATCCAGCAGATAGGCTTTGCGCGGCAGGGATAGGCAGTAGTGATTTCCATCTCACAGATTTTGGTTTCGGGCGGTTACTGTGACTTTCCTCGCTTCGTTCAAATTTTGCACAGTGCATGTTTACCGTGCCAACTCAATTCGAATCCCGTTTGTATTCTACTATTTTTTTTCGGGCGGGATCCATTTTCAATTGGAATTACATTCTATATACATCATTTTTTTACATATATACTTTCAAAAGCACAACAAAGAATTCTGCTCCTTTATATGTATAATATGATTTACAAATACAACGATCTCGAAATCTTAAGGTTGAATTCTAAAAAATTTAACCAAATTATGTTTCACTAAAATGTATGGATCAGTAATATCTACATATTAAATAACATAGATGTGCGTGAATTCATATGAGTATGCATGTTTGATAGATCAATTTTGGTTCGAGTATGGATTACATGTATCATCATCTCGAATTCAAATATTAGAATCCCTTTTTTGTTCACTCCTTTCACGCCCATCTCTCTCGCATGCATGCTCCTTCAGGTAGCCATCACTCTCTTTTCTCCAGCTCACCCGCACGCTCACTTCATGTTTCTCCTATCCTCGCAAACATGGTCTCTCGACATCTCCCTTGAGAAGTGTCACACTCTCCCTATCATTATACATTACACGGTTTTCATTATCTCTCACGTCTCTACTATTCTCTAGTATCACTCGGTACCTAAGCTTTCTTTTTCATCGCCACACACACAGTCTCCACTCGTCTTTCACTTTGTCTTTCTCTCTATGGGATTCTCTCACACACCCTATATGTCTCTACATATGACTCATACCACTAAAATTACTCTCTCTCTCTCTCTCTCTCTCCTGTAGACACAACATTTGTTGCGGTCTCCTTTTTGTCTCCATCACAGACTGACACCGATCAGACAACCCCGACTACTGTCTCCTCTCTCTCTCTCACAGACATACACACACACAACTCCAGCTTCCACCCCCCTTCCCGACTACCGTCTCTCTCTCTCTCACACACAAAACTCTCGCTTTCGCACCCCGACTCGTATTTCTCTCACAAGCATTTATCGACTAGCTAGCCTCTAGATAGGTTTATACACCCGCACACTCATGCTTCCACCATCGCATACATGTGTCTCTCTCGCTCCTTGTATCTATGTAGCTTTTTCTTCTCTTCTTGAGACACGCCCTCTCGATCGTGCACACACACACTATCGCCTCATTTTAAGCTGATACCTATCGCACACACACTACTTGTGTCTTTGTCACACATGCACTCCGTCCTCCTCCACTCTCCCTCTCTCTCACACACACATGGGCTTTTTGCAACAACTAGGAAGATGCCATGCGTTGCACGGAACATCAAGATGCATTTGTATGAGTAGTTTATCTTGTGGGGGAAAAGGATGAACGAGGGAAGACCTTATTTGCAAATGTGGAGAGGGGTGTGGGTATCTTTTTGCAAAATTGCCATAGTTTCCTTCCTATCCTTCAGATATAGATCGGATGGCCTATATTGCAGGATGGCAGGCACATGATCATCACCGACAATGCTTTTTATAAGAGTAGGGATAAAAAATAGAGTTGGTGATGATGGTGGGCCTGCCATCCTGCAATGTAGGTCGTCCGATTTATATCTGACGGATAGGAAGGAAAATATGGCAATTTACCCACACTCTTCACCACATTTGCAGATAAGGCCTTCCCTCGTTCATCCTTTTCTCCCACGAGGTTTTGATGTTCCGTGCAACGCACGGGCATCTTGCTAGTAAGAGTAGAAATTAGACATATACCACTTCTCGAATCTTGAAACCAACAACATGCCTCCCTTATCTCATCAAAACCGCCAAAGGAATATATTTTGAGTGAAACATAACATATTTTTAGTGATATACGTATTTCAAAACTAGAATTTTTTTTTCTATCAAATCGGTGAATATGTATTAATCTACTTTGATCGTATGGTAACACATTGGCACATTGCTAGTAGTTATTATAATTTTTTGGACACCAGACAAACGGTGGAGTACATATACAAAGAGAAGAGGTGCACGCACGCAGTCGGCCTCTCGCTGTCTCGCACACATGAGTGTTACGTAAAGGCGACGTTAACAAATAAACCCTAAAACCCTAGGTGCATGATTGCTGCATTCGCGGGTACTGGGTACGTGGTGGAGCACCTTTGTAGGAGTTGATGGTCGGGACCACAGGTGAACGACTTGGAGCGTGGTGGCTCGCCAGTTGCCACAGACCGAGTAGCCACATTTAAAATATCGTTTTTAGCGGGGTTAGAGTTCTGATTTTAAATGGCACGTTATAAGTAGCAAGTAGTTTTTAGAACGATTGGTATGGAGCGAAAATGGAATTCATAGTACTATGTACCTCCTTGGCGTATGGCTGTATGGGTTTATGTTACGAGATGTTGAACCTGGTAGTTCTAGGGCAAATACTATGGTTTAGATTTAGATGATGGTTTTCAGTAATCGGAAGGGGAAACCCTTCTTTGATTAAAAAAACTACTACCACCATTCTGGTTTACTAGTCCCCATCGTACTTTGGGTCAAAGTTTGTCCACGAATTTTACTTGTAAAATCTGAATGGAAAACGAGATTTTGTTATACCCAAACAAAAAAGGACTGGAGGGAGTGATTGCTCTAACATAGACGCGACCTCTCATAGCATAGGCATTGAATCGGCGTGCCGGCCAAGAGGGCCGCACTCGCTGTAGGCCCGGCTGAGCACGCCTCCTCGCCGCATGCAACCAGCTTAAGACTGCCCCGCCTGCCTTCATTGAATCCGCGCGTGTGCCGGCAACACGTCCTTCCGCGAGCCGGCAGGCATTTTAGAACACAAAAATGACTAAAATATAATTAATTTACGCATGGTCTTAACTTGTTGTGCTCGCACTGGTAGCAGGAACTAGTAGAGGTTTTTCTTTATTTATAACTCTCGTCACATTTTTTTTGGCTTTGATGTGAATCATGGTTGTGGACATTATGTATGAATGTGCAGATATCTGTGAACATGAGTTTGATGTGGAAGTTGGACTTGGAATGTTGGGCTTGTGCGTGAACTATACCATGTCCAATGCTTCGTCTGTTATTGTTTGGAAAGTAATTGCTGTTATTACATGACCCCAAAAAAACATTTTGTGCCACATCAGTAGATGCACAGACATCACAACAGGCATGCTGACTGGATAAACATTTGAACCTAGCTATTATGAAGGAAATTTTGTATTGACAACAGTTTTAGATAGTAGGAGACGCCTAGCCTGCTCTACCTCTGCTAGCTTATTTCTGGCTTCTTCCATCTCTTCTTTGGCTTGGGTGAAGAGAGCATCTGATTGCTCTTTTCGCTTCTTCAGGAACTCACCTACATTCTTAAGGGCTGCTGCACGCTTTCTTTCAGCCTTTACTAATGCCACGAGGACACGAACAACTGATGACTCCACCTGGCTTGTGTGTAATCCAACATCATCTGGGAATTTGCACCTTGTGTCTAATCCAGCATCATTAGGGAACTGGCACCTTGTGTGTAATCCAGCCTCATTTTGGAAACATGATCTCGAGGTTGACCATACTTCCCTCCTCGCAAGAACTGCATCCTGACATGAAGTTACTTCTTTTTTAGATCAATACTCAGAGAAACCTAGATCCATTTAGTAGAAGCCAGATAAACAGAACTCGGAGAAGTGAATTCAAAAGGAAAAGAAATATAAAAACAGACTACACGGTGAGAACACCCACTTCCTACATCAAGTTAAAAACGAAAGCATTAGGACGATTAAGACTCTTCTTATTACACATCGAAGAACACCACGCTTAAGAGAAACAGAAACTACAACATATACATATCGAAGAACATGAGGCTAAACAAAAGTAATTGAAAGGGTGTTACTTACCAAAGCTCGTTTTACAGGTTCGGTGCAGCTCCTCTTTAACTAGCCATGCTCCTTGAAGATGTCCCGAATATCCCGTGTTTGGTCTTCATTGCTCCTCTGCATGTTCACACTCGTGGTTTCAAAATCTCAACATGGCAAGAAAAATACTACTAGTAATACTCGCGCATCTTGTGGGCAACATTAAAGCACTCGTCTGCCATGTTAGAGCATCTCCAACAGAATCGCAACGCGTGGCGCTTTAAAAAAGCGTTTACAGTGCTGAGATCGAGAAGTAGATACTAGAGAGTAGAGGATAGTTCTCAGCATAGATAGATACAAAAAAGATAATTCAACTACTCCTCGTCGTCCGACTGCTCCTCGGTGATGTCCTCCTCCGACGTCTGACTGTAGGCGTGAAGATACCGATCGTCGTCGGATTCCCAGGGCGACGCTGCTCCTAGCCTCATGTTGAATTGAGCGTTCGCTTTTCGCCTACGCTTGTCCTCGCGATAGGCGTCTCGGATTCCTAAAGTTTGACCAAGTTTATATAAAAATATAAACATTTACCACAACAAATATGTATGATGTGGAAGTACATTCAATAATGAATCTAATGGTATTTATTTGTTATTGTATATGTTAATATTTTTTGTTATAAGCTTTTTGAGAGTTTACAAAACTTGACTTTGACCAATGCTAATACGTGGACTTAAATAAAAACGGAGGGAGTACACATTTGTTTTCTTAGTTTGTAGTGAACTAATCATTTGTTGAAATTGTGAAATAAATATATTAGGCTATTGACTTTGAATGTAATGGTCTATATAATTCAATAGTTACAATCATTGTCGAATCCCAAGATGTATACAAGGTCTATAGTACTTCACAACATGCTCAAACTCACATAATCCCAGTCAAATGAGAATCTAAATGCATTTCATACTTATTACTTTGTAGGATGCAACAAAAACAACCAAAACTCTACATCAGCCATTATTGAAGCAACATTTTGACATATCCCATTGTGTGAATGAAACGTACAGAGAGAGCTTTTGAAGATGGAGCAGATAGGGCGGGAAAGATTGTATGTATGTGGACGAGAGAGTAAGAGACAAACTTAACGAGACACACACACACACCGAGAGAGAGAGAAAGAGAGAGAGAGAGGAAGAAGTTAGGTCTGTGAGAAAGATAGAGACATGTAATATACGTGATTCTGTATACGTGGAAGGAGAAGAGACAACATGTTTGATGAGAGAGCTGGAAAAATATGGACGAGAGGGGAAGGATCTCATGGGTTGAGGGATTGACAATTTTGTGCATGGGAGAGAGGGATTGGTAATTTTGTGCAAGAGAGAGAGAGGGTGGGGGGAGGAGTCAGTCAGCCGTCGTCGCATCACCCTGCTTCCAAATGACCCCGCATTCTCTAGCGCGGTGTGGTCGCCGTCTTCGATCTGCTCCATGCCCTCTTTGAAGATTGAGGTGTTGTGCATGTTGGGGTGCAAAGAAGCACCAGCGAGAGTGGTTTCCCTATAACCTTGGATGGGGATGAATTGTGTGCTCGGGGGAGTGTGTGTGTGTGTGTGTTGTGTTGCGTGCGTGTGTGTGTGTGCGTGTGTGTGTGTGTCAGATATTGAGCGAAAACAAACCTAAGGAGAGAAATGGGTATTCACGAAGAGATTGCGCGGGCCCTTAGGTGGGCAGGGGCCGAGTGAGGGTGTCAAAATGTGCGCGTTGATGCATATGTTGCGTGCGATTGTGCAAGGGACGAACGAATCGAGAGGGATGGTTGTTGTGTTACAGATGCTCCCCCCCCCTCTCTCTCTCTCTCACACACACACACACACACGCAAGTGAACTAGAAGACTGTTCTCTCATGTATACACAACGTATCGGCATCTGTCTATGTCTCACTCATGCATGATCGTTTGCACATTCACACCTCTTTATGTCTGTATCACACGCACACCGTCTCCACATTGCCCTTCCGCCACAACACACATATGGACACATACACACGTTCTCTCTCAGTCACACACACAAAATAAGTATTAAAAAAAACTAGGGCAAACCTAAAACGTCCAAATCCAAATAAACACAAACTGGAGCTAAATTCAAATATATGGAAATATTGCAGCGTCAAGAACTTTCCCAGGAAATTTTTTTTGAGTAATATTCGAGGATTGTTTTCACACACACAAAAAGGTTCGGTGGATGTCCTTCGAGCATGACACGGTGACGCACCGTTCGATCGACCGCGCGGCTGTGTTTCACGCGCTTGCATAGGATTCCGTATCATGGCTGTGGTACTAACTTAAAAAAAAATAAAAAATAAAAGTGCTGCCTAAGTCTAATGTTTACGTGTACTAGTACGGTTTTCTTTTAAGTTTGACCAACCTCATATAAAACTAAAGTAAGCTCCCATACGCGCACTCATCAATATGCTGCCGCCGCCGTTGTGCATGCCGGCGCCCGCCTGCTCCGGCCAACAATTTCTTGCCCATCACCGCCGTGTCGCCGCCATCCCTGTGCCATGAAGCCGAAGGCTCGCCCGCTCACGTCATGTGCAGTCCCTCCTCGCCATGCCGCCGCGCTGCCAAGCATGCGAGTAGCTGGTGGAGCTGCGTCTATGCATGCAGCGTATGAAGAGGAGGACGAGCGCGTGCTCCAGCACGCCGGCGAGGAGGAACTAGCATGTCATTGTCGTCTCCGCCCGCGCGGAGGAGGCGCGCATGGTGGCTATCGCGGCGGAAGCCGGTCGCGCACGCGTCGAGCCCGCAAACCGGGTGCGGACGCGGAATCTACCTTCGAGAACTTGAATGCCATGTGGATCCTGCAATCTGAAGGAGCAATTTGGGTCAGTCGACTCATGTGAGCCGTTTGATGCAACATGGATGGCTAGAAGGGCTTCTTCCACCTCTTCTGCCGTCTTCTTCCTTCGCTCCGTCGAACTTCTTTCACAAATCGACTGACCCAAATTATACTACTTGTACAAACGTATTAAGTACAGTGGGAACACAAAGGTACGAGCAGTAGTACCAACTGCAAGAAGAACAGTAGTAAGACATAGTACTAGTACTACTCTACGTACTAAACAGTTCAAATAACAAGAAAGAACATAAACATAGTTCTGCTGGGGCCTCAGCGCAACACACCCTTGAAAATAAACTAAGAAACTAGTCAGTTTGACACTGCAGTAGAACCAGCATGAGCGACGGCACTGCCACCTACTCGGAGTCCGAGTCCACGTCCTCGACTTCGTCCTCGTCCCTCTTCCTCTTCCTCTTCGCCGACGCTTCTTTGCTTGAACCGGACACTGGGCTCTGCTTCTTCATCCAACCCATGTAGATATTTAAACAAAGGTAGGCATCCATTGTTGCATACATGATGTGATCTTCATCTAATGTCTTCGACTCCCATGCATGATGAAACTTGTGATGAGGTTTCTTCAGTTTAGCGTACAAAGGATCAATCATGGCTGCTACCAGGGTCAGCATTGAAGGTTGAGAGGAGGACACCAGGCTTGCCTTCTGGAGATCGAAGGGCTGGCCTACAACGAGACCTATCCGGCACAGGACTTCTTTGTCGTTCTTAAAGCCTACAGTAACGAATTTCACTCTTTTGTCCTTGAGGAAGTTCTTAAAATCCTGGCACTCAATGTCGGCATGACATATGTGGTAGACCAAGCAAACATTATGTACGCAAACCTGGATCACGGCGGGCTTCTTCCTCTCTTCGTCCTTTAGATCCTTCTCTCGTCCCACGACTGTGGTGTACTCAACATCTAGCCCAACGACCCACTCATCCGTTGAACTGTTGAACATGCGTAGGAAGCGAGCAAGCCATGCTTTCACCATCGTGGATCCACGTGTGTAGATGACGATGAACTGATCGCCGGTGATGGCTCTAACCTGGTACTCAGCAGCGACCATGGAGATTTGGGAGGCCATGGATTTTGGAGGAGGGTTAGGAGACGTTGAACTGTTGTACCCCGCAAAAACTGGGAGCGAACTAATGTGGAAGGACGGGACGACTAGGAGCGAACTGTTGTGAGGTAGAAGACGGGGACAAGTAGGGCGTGCGAACGGCGTGGGGTTGCTGGCTTGCCCGGTGAATAAACGGCTGAAAGCCCCCAAAGAGTTCTCGAGAACTATGCGGGACCCACTAGATGTCATGTCTACTAGACCCATATCGTAGGCCTGACGGTATAGCTTCTGCCTGTTCGCACGCCATGCCGGCGCGTGGATGTAACTTCACTTAATTCCGTCAACCGTCGCGCCTCCCACAACCTTTGCCTCCGTCGCGTGGTCGCGCCCTTTGGGACTTCGACCGGCTAAAAATGAGCAATTTTTTTGCCTACTCCGCATGCATGATACTCCCTCTAGTCCTTTTTACTCCCGTCAACCCTTTGCAAAGTGTTTGACCAAATATATAATTTTTTAAACACCACCTTATATTAATTAACCAGCCACACCAGTACACTCATTCGATACAATATTCACCACACAGGGCGGTACGCTATTTACAAGAATACCATCTAATCTATTGTCAAAGCTATACTTAGCGATTAAGTGTGCCACCTTATTGGCCGAACAGCTAATCTTTGACAATTGAAGAGTGTTGATCAACTTTGAGATGCTCAACGCTTTCATCTTCAGGTCACGCATAGCAGACCTGTCATAGTCCCCCGATGCAAGAGACGCTACCACAAAAGCGCAATCAGTCTCTAAAATTACAGGATTATGAAGAGAAATGCCTATGTAGAGACCGGCAATGCAAGCCCTAAGCTCCACTTCCTCCACGCTTTGACAGGCATCAATGAAATCCCACGACCAAATTTATACTAAAAATATCAATATCTACAATACTGATTATAATGAGTATAAGAACTATGTTTTATAATGAGTGTAAAAATATTGATTTGACATTGTGAATGCTGATACTCCCTCCGTCTAGGTGAGTAAGTCATCTTAGGCCGTGCACCATGACCAAGGAGGAGGGGAAAATGAGAGACATTAATGTTTATTTGCTAATTAAATAGTATTGCATGCAATGAACTAACCACTGCATGTCATGTTTGATAGTCTCAGGTCATTAAAAGCATGCACACCCTCATCTCTTATTGGTTGATATGTCAAGAAACAAGAAACAAGGTAGAAGTTAATGCACCGCGCCTACGTGTTTTGGGATTATTTGGTTTTCGTAAGATGAATTACACACCTAGCTATTAGAGTACCACTACCCCCCTTCTAGTTTAAAGGGCTCGACTCAAAAATTTCACCTACTCTTAGCAAGATAGTAGAGGCGGTGGAATAGTTTTTGAAGTCTGCAAAAGTACTCAACTAATGCTGTCCTTCTTCACAAAAAAATGTGTTTACCAATGCATGCATGAACACTAGTTAGTCTAACCCCCATCTCTTCTTTAATTCTTTGCCACATCAGCATGTTTGCTATTCCCGTGTACCAGCTAAGATACCACCACGATGGCCAGCCTTAATCATCGCATGCAATAATTTAGTGCACCTTCAAATATGAACATGTGTGGGGCGTGTATGTTTTTAATGACTTGAGACTATACCTAGCCCGGCATGCAAGATGATTTATTATGCACTGTTCCCCATACCTGCAGGAAGCCCGTTCGTCTCCAAATCTTTTCCTCTCCATGTGTGGAAACAATATGCCTGCCAAACTCTCCTTCTCCCTCCGGCGGTCCCACCACTCCACATCATGTGAAAAAATCTGCATGCATGACTCTCCTCCCCCACGCTCGTCCAATCCGTTGTGACCAGCAATATTTCCACCCCTTCGCTCCCCCGTAATTTACTCCAACAAATATGCCCACGTAGCTTTTACATAACTTCAGGTGCATTGGGTCACTGACATACGGGCCCAGCAGTGTACTGGCCCACATGTCAGTGACGCAACTGGACCTGCAGTTAAGTCAGTGCAGCTCAGTCCATATCTTACGTAGGTGTGCCATTGCTCGCTATAAATACTGCGCCTCCCATGACATCACTATCTCCTCCCCCTCTCCTCCCCCTCCCTCTCACGTCGACCACCATGGCATCTCCCCTCCCAAGCCCTAGGAGCCCCTCGCTGCACCGCGCGGACGGTCACGCGTCGCCTTTCCGTTCCTCGCCGCCACTAGTCGAGGAGGACGCATCGGTGTTCTGCTCCTTGCCGCTACGCGATGCGTCACCATTCCATTCCTCGCCGCCACTAGTCGAGGAGGACGCGTCGGCGTTCCGCTCCTCGCCGCGACACGACGCGTCGCTGTTCCGTTCCTTGCCACCACTAGTCGAGGAGGACGCGTCGGCGTTCCGCTCCTCGCCGTGACGCGTCGAGGTGGACGCGTCAGCATTCTCAATCTCGCCGGCACGTGCGTCGAAGGACGCGTCGGCTCCCCGCTACAAGCAGAACGCCGCGCCGCCCGCCGAGCCCCCCCCAGCCTTGAGGAGCTTTGGAAAGACATGGATGTCGCCTTGTGGGAGGTTTTGCCTCCAGCAGAGCGCGCCAAAATAGAGGCGGAGGAGAAGGCCAAGGAAGAGAAGCGCACCGCGCAACAAGCTTCCTGGGAGATCTATGTCGCGTCCGAGATAGTCAAGCAATTGGTTCTTTGGCAGAAGGCTCGTGCGAGGGCCGTGAGGGTGGCGGAGGACGCCCGTGCCGACGCCTTGAATGCAGTCGGGCCCAAGCGCCTCATCTACGCTTTGCGATACGTGGACCGGGTGCACGCTTCCAGCCAGGAGGAGTACCTGTTGGCGCCGAATCACCACACCGGTGAGATCGCGCTCGCCCGCCGGCAAGCTGCCAATCATCACCTCGCGAGTTGCGAGGCTGAGGAAGAGGCGTTGTGTCGGCGCGCTGGGAAACGGCCGTGCACCAGGGCACTCGTGGCGCGCCGCAAGCGCTCCTGCGAGCGCCGTGGCTTTTAGCAGGAGTATAATTTTTGTTTCGTAAGGCGATCTCATTAGTTTTGGGACGCAAATGATAAATCCCGAACGTACGGGAATTTTTAGCGTCCTTAATTAAGTATGTAAAATGGAAAGTTTGGAAACGTTGTGTATTATTACGCATTTTGCAAGTACGTGCATATAGCACAAACTTTACTATATACTATCGGACGACACGTCTCTCTCGATATATGCTTGCAGACTGTGCTACTCCCTCCGTCCAGGTCAATAAGTCATCTTTGGTTGTGCACGGTGACCAAGAAGGAGGGAAGACTTGTACACCTAGATGGAGGGAGTACTATTATTAATTATGTACGTGCAAATGCATGTTTGAACATTACGATGCGGTTTTTGTAAAAGTGGAAAAACAGCACTAGTCAAGCTTGTGAAACGATTCAATGCAAAACAAATGCAAAAATGCTCGTTTGATTGTTTACTTTTAGCTTCCTTCTCTGTGGTTATTTCTCTGTGCACCGTGGCCAAGGAGGAGGAGAAAATGAGAAACGTTAATGTTTATTAGCTAATTAATAGTATTGCATGCAATGAACTAACCACTGCATGTCCTGTTTGATAGTCTCAGGTCATTAAAAGCATGCACACCCTCATCTCTTATTGGTTGATATGTGAAGAAACAAGAAACAAGGTAGAAGTTAATGCACCGCGCCTACGTGTTTTGGGATTATTTGGTTTTCGTAAGATGACTTACGCACCTAGCTATTAGAGTACCACTACCTCCCTTCTAGTTTAAAGGGCTCGACTCAAAAATTTCACCTACTCTTAGCAAGATAGTAGAGGCGGTGGAATAGTTTTTGAAGTCTCCAAAAGTACTCAACTAATGCTGTCGTTCTTCACAAAAAATATGTTTACCAATGCATGCATGAACACTAGTTAGTCTAACCCCCCTCTATTCTTTAATTCTTTGCCACATCAGCATGTTTGCTATTCCCATGTATCAGCTAAGATACCACCACGATGGCCAGCCTTAATCATCGCATGCAATAATTTAGTGCACCTTGAAATATGAACATGTGTGGGGCGTGTATATTTTTAATGACTTGAGACTATACCTAGCCCGGCATGCAAGATGACTTATTATGCACCGTTCCCCATACCTGTAGGAAGCCCGTTCGTCTCCAAATCTTTTCCTCTCCATGTGTGGAAACAATATGCCTGCCAAACTCTCCTTCTCCCTCCGGCGGTCCCACCACTCCACCCCGTGTGAAAAAAATCTGCATGCACGACTCTCCTCCCCCCACGCTCATCCAATCCGTTGTGACCAGCAATATTTCCACCCCTTCACTCCCCCGTAATTTACTCCAACAAATATGCCCACATAGATTTTACTTAACTTCAGGTGCATTGGGTCACTGACATACGGGCCCAACAGTGTACTGGCCCACATGTCAATGACGCAACTGGACCTGCAGTTAAGTCAGTGCAGCTCAGTCCATATCTTACGTAGGTGTGCCATTGCTTGCTATAAATACTGCACCTCCCATGACATCGCTATCTCCTCCCCCTCTCCTCCCCCTCCCTCTCACATCGACCACCATGGCATCTCCCCTCCCAAGCCCTAGGAGCCCCTCGCTGCACCGCACGGATGGTCACGCATCGCCTTTCCGTTCCTCGCCGCCACTAGTCGAGGAGGACGCATCGGCGTTCCGCTCCTCGCCGCTACGCGACGCATCGCCGTTTCGTTACTTGCCACCACTAGTCGAGGAGGACGCGTCGGTGTTCCGCTCCTCGCCGCGACGCGACGCATCGCCGTTCCGTTCCTTGCGGCCACTAGTCGAGGAGGACGCGTCGGCGTTCCGCTCCTCGTCGCGACGCGTCGAGGTGGACGCGTTGGCGTTCTCAATCTCACCGGCACACGCGACGGAGGATGCGTCGGCTCTCCGCTACGAGGAGAACGCCGCGCCGCCCGTTGAGCCCCCCAGCCTTGAGGAGCTTTGGAAAGAAATGGATGTCACCTTGTGGGAGGCTTTGCCTCCAGTAGAGCGCGCCAAAATAGAGGCAGAGAAGAAGGCCGAGGAAGAGAAGCGCACCGCGCAACAAGCTTTCTGGGAGATCTATGTCGCGTTCGAGATAGTCAAGCAATTGGTTCTTTGGCAGAAGGCTCGTGCGAGGGCCGTGAGGGTGGTGGAGGACGCCCGTGCCGACGCCCTGAATGCAGTCGGGCCCAAGCGCCTCATCTACGCTTGGAGGTACATGGACCGGGTGCACGCTTCCAGCCAGGAGGAGTACCTGTTGGCACCGGATCACCACACCGGTGAGATCGCGCTCGCCCGTCGGCAAGCCGCCAATCATCACCTCGCGAGTTGCGAGGCTGAGGAAGAGGCGTTGTGTCGGCGCGCTGGGAAACGGCCGCACACCAGGGCACTCGTGGCGCGCCGCAAGCGCTCCTGCGAGCGCCGTGGCTTTTAGGAGGAGTATAATTTTTGTTTCGTAAGGCGATCTCATTAGTTTTGGGACGCAAATGATAAATCCCGAACGTTCAGGAATTTTTAGCGTCCTTAATTAAGTATGTAATAAAAGGGAAAGTTTGGAAACATTGTGTATTATTACGCATTTTGCAAGTACGTGCATATAGCACAAACTTTACTATATACTATCGGACTACACGTCTCTCTCGATATATGCTTGCAGACTGTGCTACTCCCTCCGTCCAGGTCAATAAGTCGTCTTTGGTTGTGCACGGTGACCAAGAAGGAGAGAAGACTTGTACACCTAGACGGAGGGAGTACTACTATTACTTATGTACGTGCAAATGCACGTTTGAACATTACGATGCGGTTTTTGTAAAAGTGGAAAAACAACACTAGTCAAGCTTGTGAAACGATTCAATGCAAAACAAATGCAAAAACGCTCGTTTGATTGTTTACTTTTAGCTTCCTTCTCTGTGGTTATTTCTCTGTGCACTGTGGCCAAGGAGGAGGAGAAAACTAGAAACATTAATGTTTATTTGCTAGTTAATAGTATTGCATGCAATGAACTAACCACTACATGTCGTGTTTGATATCTCAAGTCATTAAAAGCATGCACACTCTTTATCTCTTGTTGGTTGATATGTCAAGAAACAAGAAACGAGGTAGAAGTTAATGCACCGCGCCTAAGTGTTTTCGGATTATTTGGTTTTCGTAAGATGACTTACACACCTGGATGCACCGCGCCTAAGTGTTTTGAGTAACATTTTATCAGTTAATCTTTGGTCAAAATTTAGCACAAATTACAATGGTGAGGAATAAACCAGGACGGAGTAGTAGTTTAGAAGCCCAAATAAATGAGTGAGGCGCCTTATTGTTACTCTCCACTTTGACTAATCTTGTGGGAAAAGCTGGGGAAGCCGTCAAAAGAACTGGCCCTAGGAGTAGTAGCTACGGATTGAGCGTGGGAGATGACTCGGAGAAAGTAAATGCAGAGAGATGAAATGCAAAAAAGACGGAGGGATGTGATGGTTTCTTGTCCGTTTATTTTACCAGGCCATTTATTACTGGGAGTGGTTGGGTTTTGTGATATGACGGCTTTACTGCCGCGCCACGAGCGGGGTGAGAGGTGAGACTCCCATGCAGTGCCGCCCTCTACACTTGTACTACATCGGTCGTGGTTTATTAGTCCCCCATTGAATTTGACTGAAGATTTAACTGACAAAATGTTAGTGCATGTCAACAAAAACTATATCGTTGGATTCGTATTTGAACATAGTTTTGAATGATATAATTTTAGGTGACATGCATCAGTATTTATCGTACTATATATAATGTTAGTTCAATTTTTGGTCGAACTAATCTATAGTAGTAAGGTGCCCGTGCGTTGCACCGAAGAGTGAAATGCATTGATCAGGGAGTTGTTTATTTTGACAAAGGATGTGGGGGTCATCTCATGTGTAACGGGTATCGATAGGTTTCTTCGAATATTATCTCATCTCTAGAGCTCACAAACATCCTGGTGAAATAGATAAAAAGGTATCTTTTGCAAACAAAAGCGTTCAACTGTTCAACCTGCATCCAAAACTTGAGAAGAAATAACACTTATTGTGCTTTGCAAGAAATGATCCTTAAGAATGTTATACATGTTGGCTACAGATGACATGGCACTTTCTTATAGTCAACAGTTGGCTATACTATTAAGTAATATTAACCATGCCCTTATACACCTAGACGGAGGGATTAAATCATGATGACTTGCAAGGGGGCAGAGGAGATGTAAGAAATGGTTCATCGTAAGTCTTTCACCATTACTGTAGTAAAAATTCATACATGGAAGATTCTAGACTAAACCATAAACGGATACACTTTTATTCATGCATGATACTCCAATAGAGCAAGATCCTGCATGGAAGTCTCCACATGCTTAGACAGCGGATTACATTGAGCGAAGACTAATGATCAACATTTAACTTGATAATGCATATTTTTTTAGAAGAATAGGGAGGCTCCTCCCCGGTTCCATTATCAAATGAAACCCAAAGTGTCTTACATCAGCTCACTGAGAGGAGCAGTTCAAAGGAAGGACTGCAGCGAAAGCCACTCAAGTTTAACGACAAGCTTACAGAATCAAAAGCGGCAAAGACACGCGCCATAAGCGCCCACACACACACTACATGTTTTCTAAGTGCACTTGATAATGCGTATGTCCAGGTGAACCTCCTTGGAGTCCCCGTGCACCGAGTCGGCAGGTAAAGGATAGAACGGATGCCATGGGTTTTCCAAGTCCACATTGGCAGGATAGTCCTAGCTCCTCAGATTCCAAGTCTGTCCAATGAGGCCGGTTTCACCGCCCATGTGACCCGGAGGGGTAGTAACATTGACCTTGCACCCGTACATCTGCCTCGTGTCAGTGTCAGCATCAGCGGCAACGCCCCTGACGCACGCTACAAAGACGGGGCGGCGGCCTGCGCGGGCCTCGCCGGTGCCCACGATCAAGAGGAAGACGCTGCCATCCTCCTTCGAGACTAGCAGGCGGCGGTGATCCTCCAGCGACTCCAGCATGGTGAACCGGTAGCACGTGTCGTACTTGATGTTCTCCGCCAAGGGCCAGCAGTGACCGCTGCACGCATCCGTGAGGTGATGCACCATGTCCGCCAGCAAGCCACAAAACGGCATCGAGCACTCATAGCAGTGGACGAAGGGCTCCTTGGAGGCATTGACCAGGCCATCCATGAAACGGGAGTGGCTGTAGGGGACGTTGCGCCAGTTGAATATGTGAGCAAGTTACTACGAGATTTAATCCAAATAAGCACAAAATAAATCATGACGGCTATAACAGAGATGAAACTAATCATGTGGACTAGCATAGTAGTAGGATACAGAGTAGAAACATGAATTCTACCACGATTTCGAACAGGAAGGACAGAAACACATACGGTGCAACGAGAGCAGCACCGTTTGTGTTGAGGTTGTCGCCCATGTCATTGAGGAAGAGGTTGCCGAGGTTGGGGAAGAAGTCGTCGTCGGTGAAGTCGTGGCTGCCAGCAGTTGCGAGAGTGCGCTCCCCAGATTTCAACAGCGCCCGCCGAATGGAGCGCGGGAGGGAGTGGATGTAGGGGGGGGGGACGTTGCGGCCGCCGAATGGAGCGCAGGAGTAGCACACGAAGCAGTAGATGGTGTCCTTACTAGTACTCCCTAGTCTCTATCTATCTATATCTATATATATCTACTCTTATAGAAAACCGAGTTGGTGATGATGGTGTGCCATGCAATGCACGGGCATCTTGCTATTTTTTTGCATATAGGTCCAAACACCACGTAGACACGGTCTTTGAGCACGGTTCATAGTCGTTCCACGATCGGGCATCGAAGTTTAACCATTTTAGATTAGAATATACTACTCCTCCGGTGCTAGTAGTAGAGCAGAGTCCTACTCTACTACTCTACTCTAGCAAGCTAGAGCATATTACTATAGTAGGTAATGTAGGGAGTACCAGTACTGTGATCACTCAAGCAAGTTGTTTGGCATCGATATGACCCTACGCTGCTGGTATGTGTCTCGTAAGTCAAGCGGCGTGTTGTAGTCATTATCACCTGTCCACTTCCCGCAGCACATATTCGCTTCTCCATCTTTGTCCGCACATAATATCGTCCAAGCTTCCATCCCCGCTAAGGCGCCTCCCCCCTCGTCCGAAACCCAAGCACTAACAATGGCAGAACCGAGTAGCATCCGCCGAAAGAGTGGCTAGAATTCGCTCCCCATAGAGGTAATCAAGCTCATTGTTTTGCGTGTGGACAATCTCAGTACCATGCCGCTCGCCGCGTGCTCGTCGGCGCTGTACCGTTTACTCAAAGCCCTCAGGCCGGTGCTTTTTAAGCCGGTTCCTTGCTTGCTGATGCCTCCTGATCTTCAGAAACGACGTGTCACGCAGCACAACGATCGTAGGGTGGCGAGCAGCAACCCCCTTCACTGTGATCCGATCCCCATCAACCTCAGCTACATTAACGGTATGTACTGGGTCGGCATGAACACGTCTTGGATGGTGCTCGTCGACGGTCGCGGCAGCTGGATGCTCGTGGAGGTCTACACCCGGCGATTGATCCCCCTTCCTTCGATTAACACTGCACTGCTTTGGCACCGCGACCCAGAATACTCGGAATCTTACAGTAGCCAACATGATACCAAGTTTGATTTGCTCAAGGTTGTAATCTGCCAAGTGCCCATAAGATCTAGGAATTATAAAGATTTCAGGCTAATTGCGTTCTTCAACCGCGGTCTCGCCTATCTGACAGGTCATTGCGGTAAGTGGATAAATCTGCACGTCCATCGCAGGATCATACATCCTCCATGGTTCTCTGATGCCATTGAACACAAGGGCTTCATTTACGCTGTCGACTCCTTCTATGGCTGGACGTATTGCTGGCCTACTCCAGTCATCGCTACAAATGGCTGTTGCAGCAGTATGCTACTATCTTATGATATCATGATGGCTTGCTTATATTACTGTCAACATTTACTGAAAAAATATTCATGCTCATAACATGCTGTTCTTAAGATTGACTAAATCAAGAGCCCTTTTTTATTTGACTCCAACTTGATGTGATGTTGTAGGCCGCCTGGTGTCCCTACCCTTCCTAATCCCAGAACCTTTCAAAGAAAAGCGGCATGGCAGTTGCAGGTGGTTCCTGGCTCGATCAGACGACGACGAAAGATTGATGATCGTTCGCACGTACCGGACGTGTTGTTTTGCGGAATACAATCACAGTCATTGCAAGGTCTTTAAGCAGGATCCCAGCTTCTCTGGGCCTTCAGGAATTTTTGACTGGAGGCTGGTAAGTAGCCTTGGCACACGCTCTCTGTTTGTCGGACTGAATTATCCGATTAACCAGGAGATAACCGACAGCAAGGATCATGATGGCAGCGTGGTTTCGTTCATCAGGCAAAAATGTGTGTACACAGCGTACCATGCGTCTCTGCATGCACCATACCCTGATATGTGCCGCCACGCTCTGCAGCCCAAAGTAGGAGAGAGGGTCGCAAGTATCAGACTTCGACCTGCTGGCTGGAGTTTTCCCCTGTCAGGCACCCATCTGGTTCAAGCCGTCAGCCAATCTCCATAGCTTAATAAATAGTAACATCTAACTGAGCCAGTTATTTAGATGCGTACACTTGGTGTAGTAGGATCTTTATTTAGTTTGATGCATACACTTGTTCTTTTTTCCCCTTTTGTAATGATGGCTGATGTTTGGTTTGGAAGAGAGAGCTGTGTCTTCACTCTTCTGGCCTGCTTACTGCTTCTGTTGCACCCCCAGCCCTGGTTGTTGCTGCTGCTATTTTCAATGTACAATCAGTAGTATATTTCGTCTGTTGGTTGAATATAAATGTGTTGTTAGAACGACAAACACAATGTTTTGGAAGTCATTGCACGGTTCGATCCTTTAGTGCCCCGTACCGTACGTAGCTCATGTTTTTTTCATACGGAACACATTTTCCACTTGTTGATAACATGCAACCCACTGATGAAGGCCCAATAGAGAAGCCCATAATTAACTGGAAGGGACGCTCTCACATGAATCCGGCCCAGGTACATGCTCATGGTCACCTAAACATAAATAAGTAAATAAATAAATAAAGCTAAATGCTCATGCACCAGTTCTTTGGGAAATAGGTAGCCCAGTATTTCTTTTTGAAAAACACCCAAGCTAGGCCTATTTATTTTCTTCGAATTACTAGGCTGCAAATCTTTCAAGACGAGCAAATGGGATATTAGTTTTTTTTTGAATTTTGTTCTTCACTGATATCTTATACATATTTCATTGGATTTAACATGACATAGTACTAACTTATTTTTAAATTTGTTTTAGTATGGCTATTAATTTTTGTATTAAGAATATTTCGTTCCCCAGCAAAAATTTCCCACATATTTAGTTAATTTTTTGACCCTGGTACTGACCAGAAAATGGCCGACAATTCTAAAACTGGAAAACGGGCTTTAATAAATTCCATATGAATTATAAAATGAGTAAAAGTTATAAAAATGATAGCAAATGGGCTGTACACGCCACAAATTTCGAGTCTGACTTGTTTACGCAAGGCTTTGTTAGTGAACACACGATTCTAGCCGCCGTGCTTCTTCAATCTCTGACCTTCCTGCTTCAGCCGCCTAAACTAGCGCCGGCGGGACTGCCTGCTCCCTCCTCTTGTGGCCTGCTGTGATGTCGCGCAGGCTTCCTCGGCCCACCCTACTCCCTCCGCTGGCCTGGCCGCACGCAATCAACTGCCTCCTTATTACGCGAAAAAAAATGATTCCTCACACTGACATCTGGGGCGCACCGGTTGGGAGGCTGACCTGTGAGCCTACTATGTTGACGCGTACGCAGGGCTTGTCAACTTAGTCAACAAATGATTCTAGCAGCAGTAACCATTGGATTTGAATCGAACGGTCCTGCTGCTTCTTCAATCGCTGCTCTTCTTGCACCGGCCGCCCAAACCAGCGCCGGGGAGACCGCCTGCTCCTGCCTCCAGTGGCCGGCTGTGCTGCCGTTGAGGCCTCATCGCCCCCTACTACTCCCATCGCTAGCCAGGCCCTGCGGCGATGGCAGCCTCACACCGCAGCCAAACCAGTGAACCCTGGTACTCCTCTCCGCGTGGGCATCCACTGCCGCGTCTTCCCCGGCTCCGCGTCATCCCCTTCCTAGGCCTCGCCATCGTCCACCGCCTTGGTGCTCTCGGTGCGGCGTGGTCAATGTGGTCAACGACATTCCATCGGGAGAGTACTGGACGTGTAGAGGCTGACAGCTGGGTCCACGGCCACATCCCAGCTTTTTTGTGATTTGCCAAGTAAGTCGCTTTGTCAGGCCTGTTGGGCTGCAAATCTTTCAAGACGAGGAGAGCTTTCATTCGGCTGGCCGAGAAAATGGCCTATCAGTAATGAGAAATGGGTTGTACATTTTTAAAACACATCAAACCGGCAGTTAGTTTCAAATATCTTTTTTTTCATTTCGAGATTTTAAATTACATTAATTTTTATGCATGGAGAATTTGTTGGATTTTATATTGATATACATTTATTTTTAAAATCAGTTTGAATGTGAGTCGAAATTTCGGGATTAAAAACAGTTCGGACCGCACCGAAATATGCAAAATTTTGTATAAGTTTTTAACCGTGGCCACAATATGGGCTGTAATGCTAACAAACAGAATATGGGATCCAAAAAAAACCTTAAGAATTAGCAAATGGGCTGTAAATTATTAAAAATAATGGCAGATGGGCTGTATGCTGTTTTTCATAGATTTGAGGCTTTCCTAAAAAAAGGTTGATGCACAAGCAGTGACTGTTGGATGGCCATCCAACGGCCGTCGTGCTTCTTCAATCTCTGCTCTTCCTGCTCCAGCCGCTCAAACAAGCGCCGGCGGGACTGCCTGCTCCCTCCTCCCCGTGGCCGGCTCTGACAGCTCGGACCCACCCGTTATATCTTCGTACGCAAGGAAGTGCCTCCTTATTACGCACAAAAAAAATGAATACTCCCCCTGTTAGCCGGGACCGAGTATAGTGGCAGACTGACTTGTGGGCCTACTAAGTTGACGGGGACGGAGGGCTTTGTCAACTTAGTCAATATGCACGATTCTAGCTCCAGTGACCGTACGATGTCCATCCAACGGCCGTAGTGCTTCTTCAACCTCTGGTCTTCTTGCTCCAACCGCCCAAACCAGCGCCGGTCGTGCTTCGTGCTCCTGCCTCCCGTGGCCCGCTGCGATACGGCTGAGGCCTCACCGCCCCCTACTAGTCCCACCGCTGGCCAGGCCATCCCTCTACTCACCCACACCCCCTGTTATTCTGCGGCGACGACAGCCTCACACTGCAGCGAACCAGTGAACCCTCGTACTCCTCTACGCGTGGGCATCCACTGCCGCGTCTTCCTAGGCCTCGCCGTCGTCCCCTTCCTAGGCCTCGCCGTCGTCAACCGCCCTGGTGCTCTCGGTGCGATGTGGTCAACGTGGTCAAGGAACGGCTTCCATCGGACGTGGACTGTACGTGGAGAGGCTGACAGCTGGGTCCATGGCCGCAGCAAGGAAGTGCCTCCTTATTACGCGCAAAATAATTATTCCTCCACCTCACAGCGGGGACCCACCGGATGGGCCACCGTATTTTGTGAAAAAAAACATTTCCCCCTGTCTGCTGGGACCCACCAGCTACATCTTCGCTCGCAAGGAAGTGCGTCCGAAAAAAACGATTCGCCCCCCTAACTGCTAGGACCCACCAGCTACATCTTTGCATGCAAGGAAGTGCGTTCGGGCAAAAAAAACCCAAAACGATTCGCCCCCCTGACTGCTGGGACCCACCAGCTACATCTTCACAGGCAAGGAAGTGCCTGACAGTCGGGACCCACCTGGTCGAAGCGTACGTAGCGTTGTCATTCTAGTCGCGAACGTGTATGTACATACTAGTCGTAGTAGAGGCGCACACGTACATGTACGTACAACGGCGAGGGTGCAAGAAAGAAAATACGGCCACGTACGTACATATGGGCAGGGTCTCGAACGCCTACTCACGCATACGTACATGGCTGGTTCGGAACGGAGAAACAACATCGTCGTCATGTTCATGGGGAGGCAACGAAATGCATCGTGTTCATCGGGAGGCAACGGAACGCGTGGGAGCCAACCGGCTGGGTCAGAACAGAATGCGTGGTCATGTTCATCAGGAGGGCTTGGACGGAACAGGCGATGGAAACAAGGCCTGGCGTACCACACAATGGAGGAGACGACCTTGTGTTCGACCGGCCACGTTTGAAACGGGGTCCTGTTGATCGGGAGGGGCCTGGCGTACCGCAAAACGGAGGAAATGGACCTCCTACGGTCGAAACGGGGGTCCTGTTGATCGGGAGGGGTGTGGCGTACCACAAAACGGACGAAACGGACTTGTGTTGGAGTGCTACGGTCGAAACGGGGGGGGGGGGAGGGGTGTGGCGTACCGCAAAACGGGACTCCACGGGATAATGTTCATCTCCACCGTCGACCTCCTCCAGCCTCCACGGGCTACCGTCGACCTCCTCCAGCCTCCACAGGCTCCTGTTCATCCAGCCTCCACCGCGCGCTACTCCACCAGCTACTGTTCAACCACCCCTCCACGGGCACCCCTCCACCATCTACTGTTCATCCAGCCCTCCACACCACGGGGTCCTGTTCAACCACCCCTCCACCGTCTACTGTTCATCCAACCCTCCACACCACGGGGTCCTGTTCAACCACCCCTCCATGGCCACCCCTCCACCGTCTACTGTTCATCCAGCCCTCCACACCATGGGTTCCTGTTCATCCAGAGGCAACGCCGCCGCTCACTGTTCATCCACCCCCCCCCCCCCCGCAACGCTCACTCTTCATCCCAGAGGCAGCATCGATCGACTTTAGTTAGCAGCAGTAGCGAAGGAATCACTCCATCGGGTTCAGTTAACAGCCATCGATCGATCGCTCGGGTTCAGTAACGCATAGCCTGCAGTGCAATCGCTCGGGTTCAGTTAGAGCCCAACGCCTCGCTTGGGTTCAGTTAGAGCCAACGCCTCGCACACACGCGCGTACATACGAGAGAAACGCGCATCGCTCCGCCCTCGACCTCCCACCGTAACCGGCAACTCCCTGAAATTTTCCTCCCCCTCGCTTCTACCACGGTTTTTTCCGTCATGGACGGCCCAAAGAATGTCATGCAGCTGCATTTCCGGCCCGCCCAGGACGAAAAGCCCATTTTCTGTCATGATTTTTTGTCATAGAAGTAGGAGCCCACCATATCTATGATGATACCGGGTTTTTTCACAATTATCGTCATAGAAGTGTCATATGTATGACAGAAATTTTTTTCGTTCAGCCCAAAATGTCACGTATGTGTCTTTTTTTTGTAGTGGATCGAAAGTGACCCCGTCGCCCCGTCTCGTGGACTTACGACAAGGGCCTAGAATGCTCGGCCGTGCCACGTAACCATCTTGCGGGTGCTCTCCGGGCCCGCCCGACTTTCACCAAGGTCTCAAGTAAAGTCAAGGTAACCATGTGTCCAAACATCAAGGGGAAAACCCGAGGAATCACCCCCCATGGATTCCACTCAATGTAATCATCAAGGTGAACGTAAGAGGGACCACCCTCGAGGTTCACACTTGAGGTGTTGAACGACAGAGCCGTATCGGGAATGGTGAAAGAGGAAATCACCCTCGATGACCACGACCGAGTAGGTACACTACAGAATTATCATCAGGGGTGCGTTATGAGGGATCACCCTAGGCACTCGATAGTAGATCTGCAGAGTCAAGTAAGAAAAGGGGCGTGATGTGATGTGAGGTGTCGGGCTCTGGTCGTCAATCACGCTGATCGAGTCGTCGATGATGAAGCAGGGGAAACAAGGACAAGTGGGGGTCACTGATGGATCACTACCAACCTATACTAAGCAGTTTAGGATAAGTAGGTAAGGTACAACAGCAGGTTACAAAAGCAGGCTATGCATCAAAATAGGAGCAAACAATAATAGTAGCAAAATCTAATGCAAGCATGAGAGAATGGAGTGGGCGATATCGGGATGATCAAAGGGGGGCTTGCCTAGTTGCTCAGGCGAGAAGGAGGGGTCATTGTCGATGTAGTCGATCACAACGACATCAGCAGCGGTCTCGGGGTCTACCGGAGAGAAGATGGGGAAGAAGCAGTAAATACATGCAAACATATGCATACCAAGACAATAAGTGATGCTAGAGGTGTTCTAACGCAGCGTTAGGCAATACTAGCGAAGGGGGGAACATCCCGGAAAGTTTTCCCGGTTTCGGACGTCTATTAGACAGATGAACCAGAGGGTAAAGTTGGCATGTTCGCTATGCTAGGGACGTGTGGCAGACGAACGAACCACGAATCCGGATTCGTCTCGAAATTCTGAGCAACTTTCATGTATAAAACTTTTTCATCCGAGCTACGGTTTAATTTCTATTATTTTTCAAAGATTTAACAATATTCTGAAATTATTGGATTAAATATTAATTCAGAAAAAGACTAAATTGCTACATGCACACACAAGTGTACACAACAGAGCAGTACAAAGGCTGGCACTGGGCCCTGTTGACTGCTGAGTCAGCAGTCAACAGTCAACTATTGACCGGTCAAAAAGTTTGACTCGGGGCCACATGTCATTGACCCAACTTAAATAAACAGACCTAATTGAGCAACCTAGTTAACTAGGGTAGTTAAATAGAGTTAATTAAATTAAAATAATTAATTAGTAACTAATTAATTAGTTAATTAATTAATTAATTTTATTAATATATTTTTTGAAACCTTTTTCTTTAAAGGGCAGGGCGTGGGCCCGCTGGCAGTGGCACCAGGCCAACCCAGCGGGGCGGGTGTTAATGGGTGCGGGAGCCCGTGCCTAAGGGGCGCTGCGCCCGAGCGCAGGGAGAGGCCACCGGCGATGGGGAAGCCCGCTGGGCGGCGCAACGACGTTGGTGAGCTGGGGGGCTCCGGCGGAAGCGCGTGGGGGCGAGCAACATGGTGGGGGAGCCTGGCGCGAGCGGGCAGTCGGGGTCGCGGCCGCGGTCGTGAGCCGAGGCGGCGCGGCCGACGGCGGGTTGAGGCGGCCAGATGTCAACGGCAGGTAGAGGCGCTGCGGCAAGCGGGTGGCAGGGATTCGGCAGCCAGCAGGGCGGCCAGAGGCGACCGTTGGAGGCAGCAAGGGGGCACGACATGGGAGCGCGAGCAGGCAGGGGTCATAGCGAGCACGACGACATTAGGTGGTGGCAGGCGTTGGTGGCTATGGTGATATGGGGCATGGTAGTCGATGCGGGCAGTGGCGTTGGACCCGCACGAGCCCCAGGAGCTCGGTTACCACCTCGGGAGCGAGCTACGGTGACGATGACTACGGCGGTGAGCTCGTCAGTGGTGGTGGGTTCGGCCATGGCAAGGACGGCGGCTACACACGCGGCAAGGTGACGAAGAAAACGGGAAGGCAGGCGAAGCTCACCAGGGAGGCGCAAGAGGGCCCGGTGACGGCTTAGTAGCTCCAGGGCGGTCGGAGTTGACGGAGATGGCCGGCGACCAAAGCAGACGACACAGATCCAATGAAGGAGGGGGTTCTGGCCCGTTTTCGTCTTCGTAGTGGATGCAGCGAACGACGACGGTCTTCGTGGACGCAGTGGCGAGGCGATAGGTGGCCGATGGCCACGGCAGAGTGAGCCGGGCGGCGACGGGCGCGGTCGTCGACGGATTTGGGGAAGGGGAACGAGCGCCTGGGCGAGAGGCGGAGAGAGAGGGAAGTGGTGAGCGAGTGGGGGGATGGGATCGAGGGGTCGGGACGTGGCACCCTTATCCCCTCCCGGCGCTACCGGTGAGAGGGTGCGACAGCGACCAAGCCCCTGTAGCGACTCGGTCGCACGAACAGGAGGAGAGGGGAGGGACCGAAGATGGTGGGCTGGCCTGGCGATCCAGCTGGGCCGAGGCCCAGTGAGAGGGGAGGTCAGGGCTTTTCTTCCCTCCCTTTGCCTTTTTCTTTTTCTTAAACCCTTTTTGTTTTCTTTCAAATTGTAGGACTAAAAGAGTTTTGATAGAAAAGAGTCTTGTCAACTAAAACAAGCACATTAATTCTAGGAGTCACAAAAGTTTAAGGACGAAAGTAGTTGTCTAACTATTTTTAGAAATTGAAAAGGCTAAGTTTAAATGCTGCTGGATCGCTAAATAATTTCCAGGGGCATTTTTGGAATCCAAAAGAGGTTGGTTCCAACATGAAAAATATCCAGGGATTATTTTCCACAATTTGAACATTTTAGTTTTCATGTTTGGAAAATTTGAATTATTGACTTTAAAATTTTGAGTTTGAATTTGAATCATGATTTTGATCAAGTGAGGGTTAGCAACAGTAATGTGATGACATGGCACCATTAGCGGGGGATTACTGTAGCTTAACTATCCGGGCGTCACACCGATCATAGCGACGTTGGAGATAAAACTCATAAACCTGTCTCCGGAGAGGAGAACAGTCTGGACGACGATGCACTCATCATCCCGGAAAGGTACTTGGAACAAGAGAACCTGCATAGAAGGCTTATCGCCACCGCGAGGAGCTTGAAGAAGCAGAAGCAAAGTCTCAAGGCTGCACAGGATATGCTCAACCGCAGATGGAATAAAGTGCTCGACACTGAAGAAAAATACGATGGCGACCGCCATACAAAGAGCTACCCAAAGCGCAAGCTGCTGCCCGAATTCGACGACGAGGCTATAGAGCCCATTCCGCCAAAAAATAATACGGCCGATCCGCCGGACCGACCACCCCGTGGCTGCGATAGGGCGACTAATGACACCGCACACAAGTCAACACACGATTTATGTGAGCACTTGGACAAAAAAGCCGGTATGGCCAGGTCCATCTATGGATCTAGGAAGCATGCTCCGGCGCAGGATCACGGCCATCAAAACAACTATATTGATCGAATATCAGCTCGGAATCAACACCGAACACGACAATCGTCGGAGGCATGCCATGACACATCATAATACAGGGGTGCCGCACACCCCCTGTGCTTCACCGATGAGGTGCTGGATCATGAATTTCCAGAGGGGTTTAAACCCGTAAATATAGAGGCATACGACGGAACGACAGACCCTGCGGTCTGGATTGAGGACTTTATTCTTCAAATCCACATGGCTCGCGGAGATGATCTCCACGCTATCAAATACCTGCCCCTCAAGTTGAAAGGACCAGCTCAGCACTGGTTGAAAAGCCTCCCCGAAAACTCAATTGGAAGGTGGCAGGAACTTGAGGATGCTTTCAGGGCTAATTTTCAAGGGACCTATGTCCGACCTCCGGATGCAGATGATTTAAGTCACATAATTCAACAACCCGGAGAGTCAGCCCATAAGCTTTGGAACAGATTTCTCACAAAGAAGAATCAAATCGTCAATTGCCCTGATGCCAAAGCCCTAGCAGCTTTCAAGCATAGTGTCCGGGACGAATGGCTCGCCAGACACCTCGGCCAGGAAAAGCCGAGGACAATGGCGGCCTAATAAGCCTTATGACCCGCTTTTGCATGGGCGAGGACAGTTGGTTGGCCCGCAGAGGCACCAATGACCCAGGCACATCCGAAATCAGGGACGGCAATGGGAATCCGCGACGCAATAAAAACAAGCGTCGAAGCAATGAAGACAGCCCAGACAACACAATGGTCAACGCCGGATTCAGGGGCTCTCGACCCGGTCAACGGAAAAAGCCATTTAAAGGCAGCAGAAATGGACCGTCCATCCTAAACAAGATTCGAGACAGATTATGTCAGATTCATGGCACCCCCGAAAACCCTGCAAACCACACCAACAGAGAATGCTGGGTCTTCAAGCAGGCTGGCAAACTAAACGCCGAACACAAGGGGAGGGAGACGCCAAGTGAAGACGAGGGTGAGCCTCGCCAGCCGAACACTGGGAGACAGAAAAAATTTCCACCAGAGGTCAAAACACTAAACATGATTTACGCACCTCATATACCAAAGAGGAGGCGCAAACACGCACTCCGAGATGTATATGCTGTAGAGCCCGTCGCCCCCAAGTTCAACCCTTGGTCGGCCTGCCCGATCACTTTTGATCGCAGGGATCATCCGACTAGTATCCGACATGGAGGATCGGCTACCTTGGTGCTCGACCCAATAATTAACGGATACCATCTCACCCGAGTCCTCATGGACGGCGGTAGTAGTCTGAATCTGATATATCAGGACACTGTCCGCAAGATGGGGATAGACCCGTCAAGAATCAGCCAAAGTAATACTACCTTTAAAGGAGTAACACCAGGCGTAGAAGCCCGCTGCACGGGCTCTCTAATACTAGAGGTTGTATTCCGTTCTCCCCCGACAACTTCCGAAGCGAAGAACTAATCTTCGACGTCGCTTCATTCCAAAGTGGCTACCATGCACTACTCGGAAGAACGGCCTTTGCCCGTTTCAATGCAGTTCCGCATTACGCTTATCTTAAACTTAAGATGCCCGGTCCACGCGGCGTCATCACAATTAGCGGAAATATAGAGCATTCCTTACGTGCGGAAGAATATGTGGCGGATCTAGCAGCCGAACCAATGAGCGGCCCCTCCAACCAAAATAAATGATCGGTCGTCAAGACCACCGACACGGTTAGACATGTCCGGCGTAGCACTATTTGTAGCAGCCCAGATAAACCTGAGCTTGGGTCGATGGACATACCCCCATAGGTGGTGCTAGGGGCTGC
The DNA here is from genome assembly GCF_018294505.1 of Triticum aestivum. Taxonomy (NCBI): domain Eukaryota; kingdom Viridiplantae; phylum Streptophyta; class Magnoliopsida; order Poales; family Poaceae; genus Triticum; species Triticum aestivum. The sequence continues at coordinate 388,696,321 of NC_057801.1, forward strand.
CTGCATGTAAAAAAGGCCCATAGTTCGGCTTGACCCTATCAATACAATAATAGATTGAATTCTCATGGTTCATTAAGAATAACCAACTTTTCGCACAATCACACTAGATTCTTTTACCTGGGTTTTTCCTTTTTGCAGATGATCATCGTGCCACACCCTTCCAGGATACGGCACAACGGAGACAAAGGTGCAGACGTGCAGCAGGGCCCCGCTCAAAGGTTTCTTTTTAGATTAAGACCCTGTGTAAATGTTTTTTAATGTCTCTTGTTGCTTGACACCCTCCGGGCACTTAACACAACCGAGAGGGATACTGGCGTTATTGGCATTCCGTAACGCCACATTAATGCATGTACCTCGAAATTCAGGGCTCATTATAGAGGGCGTTACTCAGCCTAGTATATGTTGTAAAGTCCGAATACCTTAGGGAGTGTTCGGCGTCGCGAGTTTGGCCTTATATGCATCAGCTCCGAATCATGTCTTTGGTCAATAGTTGGGTTTGCCCGGCTCCCGTGTTTTGCTACCTTACGTTCCGCTCTATCGGCTAAGGTGGCACCAGGAGAACTACTGCGATTGTGCCCTGGTTCATCTGGATGAGCACCTTAGTAGAGAAAGCCGAAAACTGACTGTCATGATAAAGCGTGAGACTGGTCAACCACTCGATGACTCAGCGGAATCTTTGTGATTCCTCCGCATTAACGAAGGACCGGTTTCCCGGTCATGTATGTACGCGCACAGTATTTGGATGAACGCGGAATTACTAGCGGCTATATAGTAGCCCCACTGTCAAATTCCTATGGCTAAGTGAAAGTGTTAAAGCTATATAGTCTGATTGCCTTGTTCGCCGCGCTATCACCTCCTTAATGGACCAAGACGTTGGATCAAGTGTGATTACGAGCTTTACCGAACACCCCCGCATTATATGCGTGGGGGCTGAAGCCGACAACTGCGAACTTTCAGGTTATATACATACATACATAAATGGCCGCACAGGAGGCACTATAATACTTTTATGGGCAAAAGTATAAACGCAGCCTTTATAATTAGAATATCATTGTTTTTACAATCAAAGTACACACTACAAAAAAAATACACTTCCGTGATGATACATGTTTGTCATAGTAGGTCGCATTTTTTGTCATGCATGTACATCCATGACAAATTTATGACAGAATCAAGATAACCATACATGTGCTATCGTAGAAGTGTTCCATGACATTACCAAAATTATCATCACAGAAGTGGACTCCTTGACGATAAATCGCGCGTCACAGAAGTGCTTTCGTCAAGGGTGACCGACACATGGCATCCACCGTAACGGAACGTCGTTAAGCTATCGGGTCGGGTTTTGGATCCGATAACCCGTTAACAGCCCCGACCAATGGGGATTTTCCACGTGTAAAATCATCATTGGCTGGAGGAAACACGTGTCAGCTCACCGTTGGGACAGATATCATCCGCTCATTGGACCGGAGGTGCCTATGATACAGCAACATGTGGCACGTCCCAACAGAGGCCCATTCCTGTGAAAAGGCTGCCCCGTTTGACATGGTCAAAAGGTGGCGGGCCGGCCCACGGAAAGCCTGTTAACGGCTTGTTCGCGTATAGCCCATTTACAACCCGCTAACCCAGGGCCCGTTACGCCCTATCCGAATTAGGCCCAATAGCGTCATCTGGGCCGTCCAATATGATTCAGCCCGTTTTTACTTCCGGCCCATGTGTGGCCCATGACTTCTTTCGGCCCATATGAGGACCTTTGTAACTCTTAGCCCATTAACGGCCTGTGGCGAAACTGGCCCGTAATGAATAGTGTATCACTTTATACCCATTAACGCCCCGTTATTCCATTGGCCCGTTTCCAGCCCAAGTTATCTTTCGGCCTTCTCAGGGCCCATTGATTCTTGGGCTCATTTGTAGCATTCGGTTACATACGGCCCGTTACTGTCATTTTCTGCTTGTGGGCCAAATTCAGCCCGTCGTTACAGTCGGCCCGTTTGCGGACGTTAATACGTTGGGCCGTTTTCATGTCAAAAAACCCGTTGGGCTATTTTCATAGAGTTATCAAATACGGCCTATTAACGGCCCGTTATGGTCCACGAATAGTACGGCCCATGATTGGCGAAATGATGATACGCCCCGTAGAAGGCCCATGGATCCTACGGCCCGTATGAGGCCCATGGATAGTACGGCCCGTAGAAGGCCCATGGATCGTACGGCCCGTAGAAGGCCCATGGACCCTACGGCCCGTAGAAGGCCCATTGATCCCTAAGGCCCGTATAGAAGGCCGATGGATCCTACGGCCCGTATAGAAGGCCAATGGTCCTACGGCCGAACGAAGGCCCATGGATCATACGGCCTGCAGGAGGCCCATGGTTACAACAGTCCGTGTGTTGCCATGATTATTTTGGCCTAGTTACCAAAAATAGGCTATTGTGGCCACTAGAAAAACACAGAAAAAGAACTGCAGTGACTACAAGCAAACAACTAAACAAGACAATAAGGAAATAAATAAGCAAGCAATTAAGGCTAGCCTATTACCGCTATTACACATATTACATCCACTGGGCATCAAAGTTCGCCACCAGTGCAAATATAGGGAACAAAGCAGCATATTACATACACTGGCCGTCAAAATTGGCCACCAGTGCAAATAAACGCGGCAGCAAAACAAGAGCATAACTGAAACAACTTCAGAAGAGCTCAAGAAACGTTATCCTGGGTATCCACCATGCTGGCAATAAGCTTAGCAAGCTGATTAGCTTTGTCCTGTTTGGCGCTAAAATCCTCCAACGCTTGCTGTTGCACCAGAAAGTATGCATCTGAATGCTCCAGGGACTTCCGCAGTCCTTCCGCTTCTTGTCGCAGCACAGCTGATCGATGTCTTTCAGCTTGTAGTTGAGACTCAAGAAACCGAACTGATTCAGACAGTGAGTTTGAATAGCTTGTGCAAGCGGTAGTGGCCAGTAACTCGAACACTAAACCAAGACAGGACTTTGGGGTTGTCTCGCTGTCTTCAAGATAGTCTTCCTTAGCTGTTTTATCAGCTTTGTTGGAGACCAACAAGGATGTGTCACTATCCTGAACCTTATCTGCATTACTTCCTTTACCATTGCTTAATAAGGCACTCTTCCCCAATATTCTGTCAGCATTCTAAAAGAAGAAACAAGCAGACACATAACAAGTTTAGCATGTACTAGTATATGAAACTCATTTCGGTGAACCAGTTCATTAGTAAGGTGGACAGGATTAAACTACCAAGTCTTCTATTGCCAAGTACTAGTACATAATAAAAGCATCAAACAAACATATATCTATGTCCTATGGTCACTGCATTGTCTTGCCAAATCAAAATAGAGACACGGTTCAAATCATATCAGTTCAAGACAAAGCAGCAGTGAAAGAATACAAAGCGTGGGAAACTACACGGCACAACAAGATTTCAGATGGGTACCACGGGTCTACATGTACAACAACACTATTGGCTCTGTTGTGATGCTAGTAATGTGCATGATATGAAAGTCAACTGTATACACAATTGAAATTGAAATCAAAAGAGCTATTGATAAGAGCAAACCTGTTAAAGAAACATGCGTGAACATACCTGCTGTGCCATTGGAGTTTCGATTGGATCCTTCAATTTAAAAATAAGTTTGTATCAGTAAATACAGTGATACAAGAGCAAAGCAATCATAGTTAAAAAAGGCGCGCCTAAGCGAGCGCTTAAGCGCGCCTAGGCTCTAGGCGTTGGCAAAACGCATTGCGCATAACTACGCTTAATCTGTGCATAACTGCGCATAAGCATGCGCTTTGGTCAGTAAAGCGCAAGGCGGTGGCAAAACGCACAATTAACGCCTAGCGCTTTTTTGAACTATGATAGCAATGGAATCTTAAATTAGAACAGTTGTTCTTCAGGTTTAGGCACTTGTTCTACATGAACAGAGTACAGTAAGACGCAAGAATATAATACTTAAAAATAGAAAATGAGCTCATAGACCTTACCACATTCTTGGTTCGGGACCAGTACAGAACAAGGCGTTCCCAGTCATCGTCCAGTAAATGTGTCTCAGGAGAACGTAAGGGAATTTGATGAGTTTCTTTGCCGGTGAAGTACGTTTTCTTCAGGTAATTCCGATACTGCCACCAAGCATTCTTGAAGATAGCAGAGGTATTAGCACAGGTTACCTCATCCTGAGTTTCCAAATCGGTCCTTCTCTATAGAGAAAAATGGGAAAATTTGTTGTATTATAACCATCATGGAGGTAGGATGTATGGGACGAAGCAAAGTAATTGCCATGAATAACATTACTTACACATAACTCCTGGACAAACACCTGCAACTGGCATTTTCCTTCATCTTCAGTATAATATTTCCAAGATGGGAAGATACGCACATACGATTTAACAACATCAAATGCGATAGATGCTAAACTACGACTGGCTGGTTGTGCTTCCTCCACAGGAATAGGCGTACTAACTGGTGGAGTTGGGGTTCGCCGTGATAGTACTGGCCCTTTGGGCACTGGAGCTGCCTTACTAACTGCTCTTGTTTGGGAGCTCTGTGGTGGAGATGGTGCTGTGTCAACAGGAACTGGGTTACTATCGGCTGGGGTTGGGGTTAGATTGGGTGAAGCTGGTTCTCTGTCCATCGCAGTAGGGGTACAATCTGCGAGAGTTTGGGTTATGTGTGGTAGGGCTGGTTCTTGTGCATGTACAACCGGGGTGCTATCTCCACCAAGAGGTAGCACTGTTTTATTTGAAGACCGTGTTTTTATTCCGCTAGATACTGGCATCACCCGCTCCAATTCAAATGGCTGATAAACAGGAAACATAGTTGAATGTACAGACATTGTATGAGAGACAGATGCAATAGATAGTGTGGAAAAAAGAGGGCATGAAATAGTTGACATGTATATTGTTTAACTAAAACGGATAGCATGACATAATTTCACATATATGATGTCTATCTAAACTGGATAGCATAGCATAACATAATTCAAAGATATGATGAATAACTAAACAGGATCGCATGACATAATTCACCTACATGTTATCTAAGTAATCAGGATCGCATCATTTAATTCACATATGTGATTTATATGCTAAACAGAGGGCATTCGATATGATGTCTGAACTAAGAACATGGTGTTGAATATTGTGTATATGATGTCTAAACTATGCAATGCAAGACACCGTATGCATGATATGAGCAGTATAACCGTGCCAAGTTAGAGCATACACCTCAGTAGGGGAATAGGACTGGTCATCTGTCTCTGAATCCATCTCTGAGGAGCTATCGGGACCCAACAAGAGATCTGCTTCGACAGGTAGCACTGTCTGCTCTGAAGGCCTTGTTTTCACTCCAGATTTTTCCATCTCCCACCCAAATGGCTGATTCACAGGAAGAGTAGTTTAATGTACAAACATTGTCGACAAATGGAAATGTAATGAAGAAAAGGATGGGCAAGATATCATTCAAATATATGATGCCTGGTTAAACAGGATGGCATTGCACATTTCACATATATTATGGCTGGCTAAAAGACATGAGACTGCATAATTCCCATATATGATATAGAAACTAAACAGGTGGCATTACAGAACATGTCTAAACTAAGCAGATGACATATATGATGTCAAAAGTAGGCACTGCAAGGCAACATATGCATGATATGACTAACATCATCATGCCAAGGTAGAGCAAACACCTTGGGGGGTAAATAGGAGTGGTCAGCGGCGTCTGAATCCGCCTCAGAACAGATATCTTCCTCTGGATTACAATCTGGAGAGGGGTGGGGAGGGTTTGCCATTGAACCCACCATGGAGCGATGTCTGCATGACATTGTATTGCCGCGCAAAACTCTTCTCTTTTTCTCTACATGTTCAGCATGACTGTGTACAATATCTGACATGCATACGAAAAAATATGGTGAGATTATGTAAGGAGAGCATGCAGAAATTTAGAGTGATGGTAACAACCAGTGGATGGATCCAAAAATAATGATAGCAGGCTGATGATTGCTTTAAATTAATAAAAAGACAGATGATGATTGCTTTACTATTTGTTTCCCACCCAAGATGAACAACATAGGCATACCCTAGGTGAACCAGATATTAGACAGACATACTATTCATTGCTGCCTCGATATGTGCCCCACAACTAATTTAGAACTCAAGTTTGAACATTAATTTGGACCTGAGTTGGGAGTCCAAGAGCTGAACAGGACGATAAAGTAGCAGGTAAGTTTAAGCAATGCATAACATAAGCAGAAACAAAAGAGTGCGACCTCTCTTGTGGACCCGTGTACTCCTCAGGTTCATCTGCTGAGTCGATGATGGTGATGCCGTTGGGGTGGGTGCCGGCGGCAGGGAAGGAGATCTGAGGCGGCGAAAGACGGTCAGGAGTCGTGATGTCTGGTTTGGTGGATGCTTCTGTCGATGGAGCAGCTCAGGTGAGGTGGACGACGTCGCGGCAGGAGCAGGACAAACCACACAAAGTTCCCTTCGACACGTACCTGTAACTGAAGTAATTCTGTAAGGGCTCATTTGGCTTGCATGATTCTTAAAACGCAGGGATAGGAAAAACACCGGAATAGGATAGGAAAATGCACATGGTAAACAGAGCATTTGTAAACACAGGATTTCTGTCAACTTGGGTGTTTGGTTTACAGGAATTGGAAGAGCAGAGGAATGCAAAGAAACATGGCCAAAATAAAGAGAAACCATATGAAAGCGTGTACAGTTAGAATGTTATTCTGGCACTAATGCACTTGGTCTTGTTTTCATGCATAGGATTTTGAAAAGTAGGTCCAGGTGGATGTTTTGCTTCATTCCTTTCAACAAAATGCATGAATAATTGAATAGTAGAGTGCCATTGGAAAATTCCCTATTGCTATGTTTTTCCGTTGAACCAAAATAGCCCTAATGGATCGACGTGAATGTATAGTAATAAGTGATGCAACAAGTGTACAACCTCTTTGCCGTAGCCGTGTCGACCTCAGCATCATTGGGTTGGTCGCTGAAGCAGTTGAGGCAGAGGTGGCTGTCGGAGGTGTGGAGGAAGATCTGAGGAATCTGTAGACGGCGTCCAGGGCACTGCTCTGTTGTGATGGATCGTTCTGTCGTTGGAGCAGCTACGGTGAGCCGTAAGACGTCAAGGCTGAAGCAGCACAAGACAGACACCATCAATCTCAAGTGGGATTCTAATAGCATCTCCAATAGATGTAAATGGATGTAAAATTAACATCACCAAAAACCACCTGACTACAACAGATGAGGTAAAAACTGTTGACTATGAACTTAACTGTCGAAACTAAAATTTACTGTGGAATCTGAATGCTATCGTCGAAACTGAACGCAATGGTAGCAGAGAGGCACTTGACATGTAGTTTAGGGAGGGCCTGCAGTTCATCTTCAACCTGCACCCCCCTGAGCCGCCTGCCACCACCGGCCGAACCGCCGGCCCCAGCGCCGCCTCGCCGCCCCAAAACAACTCACCACCGCCGCCCCGGCCAGCCCTCTAGGCCCCCCCCCCACCCTGAACCCTAAGATATATAGTGGGGTACCTCTCCGGCGAGCTCCCATCCCCGCTGCGGGTGGTTCTTCCTTAACTCCGGTGAGCCCCCCAACCCCTGAAAATCGATTGACCCAAAAGTCGATTCAGTCGACTGAAGTGTGGCTTAATCGGAGCAGAGCAGCAACACGAGCGAGGGGGAGAGCAGCAGCAGTAGCTGGGCGAGCGAGCGATCGAGCGAGAGCCGGAGCAGCAACATTAGCGCGAGCGAGAGCCGGAGCAGCAGCAGCAGATCCGGCTGGTATGGACGCCGCCACCGAAGGGGCCTCGCACAGGGGGAGAGCCGCCATGGAGATGTCGCCCGCAGCGCCGGCTTCAAGGTAGCCGCTCCATGGGGGTGCGGGATGGAGCACCGTCGGTGCCGGGAGGTCGAGTTAAAGAGAAGGTGCGATGCGATGAGTGTACAACCTCTTTGGTGGCGCCGAGTAGGCCTCGGCTTCGTCCGAGGAGTCGGTGAGGATGCTGCGGTTCCGGTGGAGCATGTTAAGGCGGCACTGTGGGGATGGAGCAACCGCGATAGACGAGGCGATCGTTGGAGCAGCTCCTTGGAGGTGGAGGACGGGGCGGCTGAACAGGCGGGACGGTGAGATGGACGATGGATCCTCATCCGGGGAGGTGGATGAGGGACGTCGAGCTGTTGCGGTGGACGATGTCGTCGGGGAAGAGGCTCCGGCTGGGCAGAGGTGACGTGGCGGACGGAGGAGGGTGGGGTTTCGTGGCTGGAGCGGAGAGGTTATGGCGGCCTGGGATTTCGAATGGCGAAAAGGGGGCGATGGGAGGGGGTGAAGCATGACTTAGGGACGCGCTTGTCCAAAATGTAGGGTGTGTTACAAAAGTACCCCCCACCGATTTGAACTAGCGGCCCTTTCGGCTCAGGGTTAGAAGGGGGATTTCGCGTGTCGGGATTTGGCAGCTGGAGGGAGTTTTCGCGCGCGTTGTAATTTCGGGATAGCAAGGCGCGGGTTGTGAAGGCGCCAGTTTTGGGAGCACGATATCTGAATTTTCGGGATATAACAAGACGCGGGTTGAATTTTAGGGACAAGCCTAACGTGTAGTAATATTGTACTTGTACGTACCAAATCAATTCGCACTTCCCTCAACCAAAAAGAAAACGAAAAAATAAAACTATTCACACCACACAAAGAGAGAGTCTTGCCCCGTTTTACTATACAAATGCTATTCAAAGCTACTCCCTCCTTCCATCTATATAGGGCCTAATGCGTTTTTCGATGCTAACTTTGACCAAATATTAGAGCAATGATATATGACATGCAACTTACACAAAGCACACCGTTAACTTCGTCTGTGAAAGGTTCTTTCAATGATATAATTTTCACATTGTGCATGTCATGTACTATTAATCTTGTCAATAGTCAAAGGCGGTCTTAAAAATCTCATTACGCCCTATATAGATGGAAGGAGGGAGTATGAATCCATGTTATGTCCGATTAATTTTTTCGCTTGCTGTATAATGCATGTAACCTACTCATACCAACATTTTAGTGCATTCCAAATGTCTATACTACCGCTGCAATTCGAACTAAATTTGAATTCGTTTCTCTATTTCAATAAGAATCTACAATCATGATTGTTGCCAACTTCAACCATCATTCGTGTATTACCTTAATAACACACCACATGATTACTATAGAGATAGATATGAACTATGTGTACTACATGAACTCGAATTCTATTTTTTGAATACACTTGATGTTGATTCCAAATAATAGTACATTTGATGTACTAACTATATATTCATAATCTAAACCATGTTCCATACGTACACCGTGTTTATCACACAAAGTATAGTGCCCCGCCCCCTACATTATGACAAGTATTTAGACCTGAGTTGCAAAAGCCACACATTAGCCCAAATTATAATCAATGTTCTACATTATGATATCTTCTTCAAGTATCCGTATCCACCTTTTTATAATGAATTATGATCTTTGTTCGTCTTTTACACCTTCACGATCCTCTTCTATTTGTAGCTAGCTAGCGCTAACTTTCTATCGTGCATGCACACGCCCGCCCCCCTCACACACCCTTAGCGTCCCCTCCATCGCGCACGTTCATTATTTCTCTTTAGGTCGTCCACCAGCGGTGTGTGTAGGCCCCCGGCTCCTTCTTTCTGGCACACACCGGTCGATATACCTCTCTAGCCAAGTGTGCCTACAACAAACACATATATACTTCCCCTCTTCTCTTCTCACCGTCCATGCCCCCATATGTCCAATACGATTCCACGCAGGTGCACACTCCCGCCCCTCTTTTCATTAATCACATGCTCGCACACTCCTCCCCCCTCGACATGGTAGGCCTCTCGCACCACCTCCTAGCCACACCCTCTCCCCCTGTCTGCCTCTCCGGACCTTATTTGCTTCTAACACATGCAGGCGTGTATATGAACTGATCTCCCTACATATAGCCAGGTCGACTATAATTCGTTTTCACCAAGCACCGATACACTTACCTCGCTAGTTATGTCTCTCCTTTTCTCGGACACACGACAGTTGATCTTCCTATGTAGTTACGCATGCTTACCACAACCATGTCTTCTCCCCTCATCATCCTTGAATACCTCCCGCCCCGTCTCTCACACGCACGTGCATAGACAGACAGACATCCCCCGCCCTCTCTTATTGATATTGCACTCATACCCTCCGTTTGTCTAGCAGGCCTCTCCCACCATTTGTGAGACGCCACTCCACCACCAACCCTCCGACGCTCTACCTTTGTCTTTTTCCCAACCTTATTCCTCTGCTACACATATCCATGGATGTCGATCGATCTCCATCAATACATAGCTAGGTCTCTCTCCTTCCCCACACATATACTAGTCGACCGGTCTCTACCCCCCCCCCACACACACACCGATAGTCGAACGATGTAGGTAGGTATCCATGCCACGGAGAAGAACTGCACCTCTACCCTCTCAAATTCCAGTAGGCCAGCCGCCCTGTATCTTTGACGTGGGCAAACACAAATTCGATGGCACTCTTTATCGATCGCGCAGCCACACACTTCATCCCTGTTTTCAATTCTATCGATATCTCACGTCCATGACTCCATTTCACACACATTGCATATGTTACGTTTTTCTGATTGAGATATCATCAACACATTGCCTCTGTTTCGCACAAACCATCTCTCTCACACCCACCCACGTACGTACCTGCACCTAAAGAAGAAGTGCACGCAGGACGCACGTACTCACGTCTCGTTCCCGGCCACACCCGCGCGGGTACACGGTGGAGTTCGTTTCTGTATGAAAAGGCAGCCCACGTGATAATTTGACGCGTGTAGCGGTTGTTTACTCGAAGGAGGGTCGGGTACCACGCCTAGAATATAAAACGATTGCCGTGGGGAAAATGGAAAAATGGGTTTGTCTCTCGTGAGTCTCGTCACACAATCTCACACAAGGCCGCCGTGGCCTCTCTCTCTCAGCGTTGGTCAGTGATCCGGCCGCATCCCGTCCGCCGGCGGAAAGGGAGGATGTGCATCGTCTCTCCGTTCGACGGCGTTGAGGCAGCTCGTCCCGATCTGCGGTACCCGCCGTTCTCTCTGACCAAGCTCCGGCGCGGTAGGGCCTTCGCCACTTGCTCGCTGCCGCAGTATGGGCAGATCCCGGCCGCCGGCGCCCTCCTAGTAACATCCCGACGACCCTCAGGTACAGCTTCCTCCGGCCTTGCTCCACTGCCCATCTTCCCACGTTGCTGCATGTGGATCTTCTTTAGTTGTTTGCTTAAATCGTATCTCGGCCGCGTACTTTCCATCTTGCAATCTCGTCCTCAAACCATTTTTGATAAACCACCATGTGCTATCTTTCCCTTTTTACATGGAACATGCTTCTTTTTTGTCGGCGTATGTGTCTTCAACTCGTGTTATTGGGCAGTAATTGTTTCCTTTCGACCTCCTTTTGCAAACAGGGCTATCCATTTTCACCTCGTTGCTATTGCGACCTTTTGGTGAACTGCACAAATCACTTTTCTGAAGAGTGTTTTGTGCAGTTCCGCCAAAATGTCACACGGGCAACGTTTTTACATTTCTGTGGGACTGCGGAAAGGGAGATTGGTTTTGCTATCCTCCTCATCCAACTCCGTGCCTAATCTTCTCCAACAAGAAGTTAGTCCTAAAGAGAGATCGTAGAGGTGATCGGCTTCTATTTATGTGTGTTATGTTTCATCATCTAGTTCCACTATTATTGTAATCACACTGACTGGATATCTTTGCAAACAGGGATGGTCCGCCCGATTTTAGTGGAGCTGCACAAAATGATCGGATTGTGGTGTCCTTCATACACCTCTTTTTTGGCTACAGAGCTGGGTGAAACTAGCTGCCAAGCAATGAACACTGTGCCAAGGAAATGGAGCCATGCCTACGAACAACATCGATCAATTATATTTTTTTCTTTATTTGTACACCTTCTCACAACTTTGTCTTCAGTTGTGATGTGAATATTGGCGCTGATCTGCGAACCATTGAGATGCATTAGCCATGGTAGTTTCATTTGTATTTGATGGAATGTTGTAACGAGATAATCTCGAGGCAAGACACATGAATCCTAAGTTGAAACCTTTTTTTTCCTGCGGGAACCAGAGTTGAAACCTTCATAGCATCACAGTACAATTTCATCAAAATTATGCGTACATATAAACAAATCCTGAAGGATTGATAGCAATGCCAGAAACAATTCAACTTCGTTTCGCCGACATGTTGGACATCCTTCATCCGGCTCCACCTGCCATGCAGCAATATTGAGTGCACAACACAACTTCAGGGAAAGATTCACCCCGGTCGTTGCGCCGCAGTAGTAATGACTAGTGAGCAGTCAAATCACAGAGCCCCACCTTCGCCACAGTAAGTTGCTCGGACGAAGCAACCATCATTTCTCTGTTCCTTGAATCCGCTGGTACTCCCATATTCCCACAGTAATAAGTTGCTCGGGCGAATCAACCATCACTATATCCGCTCACGTGTGATGACCACAGGAGCTATCCATTCAGATTGCATGTTAAAAAAATAAAGGTCGATAACTAATGCGGCAAACTTTCAAAAAAAAACTAATGCGGCACCTCGGGCCAACGCGGCCAGATCGCATTTTGCACGAGAAATTACACACCATGTTTCGTTGACATGTGGTCCCGTTCCAACATATCAGTGAGACGACGGCGAGTAGTAGGAGTATTTCCGAACCGACGTGTAGGCCGGGGCGCCCCTTCGTGAACCGTGGCAAACTGGCAACCGTCCACCGACTCTTCGCCTTTCCCTCTCGATTTGGAACTGCTGTCGCACGCTCTTCCTCTCCCTCCTCCATTTTCCTTCAGCCCTTCACCCTTTCTTCTGCCATTGTTCGATCGTCTTCTCCATGGAGGGAACAGGACGGAAACGACCCCGTTATTCTTGCCCCGATCTGAAAGATGACGTGGTGGAGGAACTCATTGATCGGTGCGACGTCATCACCTCGGCTAGCATGGCAGGTTCGTTCAAGCCCATTCTCGACTCAACTAATAACATCATTACAAGGAACCCAAGAGTCAAGGAGCGGTTTGATCTCCCCTATCTTCTTCGCCGTGACCCTGATGACTGGCGCCGTCACGACGGAGGCCTCGCCCTGTGCAAGTTGATGCCGCTTGATAATGATACGTATGATGTTAAGATGCCATCGCTTGAGGGCAAGGCTTGGGCAGGCGCAAATGGAGATTGGGTTGTTTACATTGGGTCCAACTGCGAGTGGGAACTTGTGAATGTGTACACTCGTGACCGGGTTCCACTTCCAAAAATCTCAGCAGACTGCCCAGAGGTTGAGCACACCGGTATTGTACGCACGTTCAAATACAATCATGGTGACTGTCTTCTACGGAAGATAGCAATTTCTCGAGTTCCCACCCGCTCTTGGAATTACAACAACTATGAAGTTGTTGCTATCTTCGACAAGCTTGTTGCCGTCGTTGCTGGTTTGACTCGATGGACATTGCTCAAAAATCAGTTTCTGTACACGCATGAGTACTGTGATGCAATTCAATACGAGGGCCTTGTGTTTGCTGCCACCACTCGTGGCACTGTTTTTGCATGGAATTGTTATGATTTCGGTACGTTTGTCTTCCACCATAATTATAATTGTTTCATCCACATGCATGCGGGTTAGCAAGTTTCCCTTTACTAATTAACCTTCTTCTTGTGTTTCCAAGGTCCTGTGAACATTCCACCACCTATACTTGAAAATTTTTATAACCAAGGGGGAGATGACGATGGTGATGATCACGAGCATGAGGACGAGCAGCGCCCATATACTCGTTGGCGCCTGGCAACTAATTCCGATGGATCACCTCTTCTCATGTGTATACAACCCACTGATGATGTTACTGCTAAGGAAGCAGGTGTAGTCTCCCATGGTCGCACTCTCCGGACCTATTCCAACACCCGTTGCATGGTATTCGGGATGGATACTAGTGTGCTAGCGCCAACACCTTCTCCCTGGTACAGAATTGATAGTCTTGGAGAAAACTCGCTCTTCCTTGGACAAAACTATCCGATGATGGTGAAAGGCGATCCAACTGTTGTTGACACAACGTTACTAGCACCATTTATGAGAAGCAACTTTGTCTATACCTCGCACATTAGCGTGGTCCCCTACCCTGGTACTGATATAGTAGGCCGCTTCAGCCTGGATGATCAGTCCTGCGTTGGTCTCGAGATCGACAATAGATGCCCCGTCCCAGAGAATCACTTGTGGTTCAAAGCAAGCGTTTCCAACACCGAGGAATGGTTGAGTTGAAGTTCATTTCATTGCTTGTTATTTGTTGTGTGGTGAAAACTTTAGTATTTATAATGTATCCTCGTTGTCGATGTGGGTTGATGACCTGTTGTATGTAATAAAATGATATGCCTGTGATAAACTTACTAAATTTATGAATGGCTTTCGAGTTGCTTCTGTGAGTGAGTGGTGCGACGAGGCAAAAAAATATTTTCCGAATACATAATTGTACGTGCATTGCAACAGGTTATCGGATGAGGCCAATCAACAATAGTAGTACACTATTTGTACTAGCTTCACATGCTTCGCACGTCGTGCAGGTGTTTTTACTGTAGCCATATTGTACTACGTAACCAGCACCTCGAATCCTCGATACTAGTACTATATAGTAAGTAGTAGGAGTAGTAGGGTGGCATGGGCCAGAACAAGCATTCACGTCCAGGAGTACGGCACACGCCACTGGCACGACTTCCATCTAACACCATATTTCTTGGAGTCCGTGCTAGAGCAATCTCTTCAACCTCATTGTTTCTCTAACTCAGCCATCGCGCGGCGGGCGAGGTGGGGGTTTGCCGATAGTCGATTTCCTCAACTGTGGTCCCACTTGTAAGACCAACTCCAACGCTCTATCAATATATGGATGTACTACTCGTCTTCCCAATACAAAAACTTGCATCCATTCTACTCCCTCCGTTCTACTGAGTTGGATTAGTGCCTTCTCGATACATTCATTGTTGATCTGCGGAGGCTCGATCTTGCGTGCTTCTTTCTTCTTCGAGTGTAAATAAGTAGACATTGCTTCCTCGCATCTTGTCTCATATCTAGCCTCTATTCTAGTAATCCCTCTGGTCCATTTTTCTCTGCGTCTAAGCAACAACACGCATACCAAGTAGGAGTATCAACAAGTGCACTAATCTCATCTATAGCCTCTGTGCTAGCTAAAAGTGATAGAACATCTACTAAATTGCGTTGTATCAATATATGGATGTACTCTTCTTCCCAATACAGAAACTTGCATCCATTCTACTCCCTCCGTTGCACAATACATGCCTTCTATTTGTCAAAATATATATGTATCTAGACATGTTTTAGTATATAGGCACATCCATTTTTGGACAAATGGAAGTCAAGTATTTTGGAACGGAGGGAGTACACAATAAATTTTTTAAGTTAGCACAACTAGTCTAATCTGAGAGCACAACCGAAGATTTGGTCGGGTTCTTCCTCCTTTTGCCGACATGTGGGACATCCAGCATCCAGGTTGTGTCATGAAAGAAAATAGAGTGGTAGTAGTTGATAAGTTGAAGCCACGAGATGTGCATCTTGGGTTAAACTGTAAATAGAATCTTACTACTCTAGAGTAAATCCAAAAGCGGCCACCAAAGATCTTTATTGGATTTGTTTTTCATCGCCAGCACATCAAGGTGAAAGATGTGCAGGTTAAGTGGGTCCTCTTGCGTTTTCACTGACATGTGGGGCCGCATGTGAGCAAACAGACGATGGGCTCCGCGCGTCCGCTGGCTGGCTGAGAAGAGAGATAGAGGAGGGCTGAGCACGGACTGCAGGAAATTTGTTCTATGTTTTTTTAGAAAAGGAGGATGACCCCCGGCCTCTGCATCTTGATATTCGCATGTGGTTGTTTCTAGAATAAAAAAGGAGCTACCCCTACTTATGTTACTGCCACTACGCCTAGCCTCTTCTGGAAGTCGAGGGTTAGTAGGTGACCTTGCGCTTGGCTCTTCGCCTCTTCCGAAAGTCGATGGTTCTATAGTAGTGCTTCTGGCAATCTGACACCAAATGAACTGTTGCACGTCCACCGCTTGTAAGCAAAAGTTTCTCCTCGTGCTGCGAGCCACCGCGCACGCGTTGGCGAGGGAGAAGGCATAATCAAGCTTCTCGTCGTTCTGCGAGTTGACAGGACACATCAAAGTTATTTACTAGTAGTACATACTCTCTCCAAAAAAGGGCTGACCATGTCATTGCTACCATCCTGTGCTCCGTCGTTGAGTACGTGCACTATTCACGTGCCATTCACGTGCCATCGAGGAGAAAAAATATTGCGTAGGTGCCATCGAAGTGCACGACTCACTTACGGAAAAGGGTTTCCCCCCGCTCCCCCCCGCACGACTCACTTACGCACTGCTTATATGATTATCTCCATTTTCTTGCATGACACGTGCACCTTGATGCTAGATGTCTCGCGTGTTGGGAAAAGGATGAACAGAGCTCACGTAAAAGAAAAGAGTTGAAGAGCATAGATTCCCAACGACCGAGGAGGAGCAAGGAACCTCGCGGTGGAGCGTCTGCAAGGAACCTTGCGCGTTTTCCCCTATTTTTTGCCGCCTGCCCACCTATAAACAACTAAAAGAACATGAACTTTTCGCTAACCACTAGAAACGGTACATCAGGATGCTAAGTTGAAGATGTTTTATACTCCCTCCGTTCCCAAATATAAGTCTGTTTAGATATTTCAATAAGGGACTACATACGAAACAAAATGAGTGAATCTACACTCTAAAATATGTACACAAGCCAACACACCAACTGCATCCGATCCAACTCATGCACATACGCGCACAACATGGAGCACACAACGCACGTACACAAGACGTGCATGCACACACGCTTGGCCGCAGAATGCACGTGAATAACACATGCATGCGCACACACTCGGCTGCATGGAGGCGTGCGCCATCCGCGGCGACGTCCGGTTCATCGTGCTACGGTGAAGCTCGCACGCAACGGTGCATACACATCTCTTGCAGCACCTCTTTGCCGTCGTTGCTCAACTACTAGTCAGAGATGAAGACGACCGCAACCTCGGCCTTAGAGCTAGCACCGATTGAAAAACATGCACGCTGCACGCACACGAGCACATACGGAGTGCCCACGACGTGGTGGTGGTGCGTCCCCAGTCGCCTATACTCCTTCTGCGCACGTTGTCTATCAAGGCGGCTGCATGCTATTGATGATGTGGGTGAGATCTTCTAGGACTCAGATGATCACGAGGAAAATTATGAGACACAAGGTGACGTACACCGTCAAGGTCCACAGTCAAGGGGGTGCTAGCAAGTGCTTAGATGTTCTTAGAGTACAATAGAGCTGAGTCAGCGGGCTATAAGGAATAAATAGTAGTATATTTCTGCTTAGTTGGAGGAAAGAGAAGAGGAGAGAGAAGGTAAGCAGGCTCTTCATGAAGAGCCAGCTCTAGCACGTGCTCCTAGGCACTTTGTACATGTTGACTATAAGATGGGCTGTAGGCTTATAGCCAGCAGCTGGCTATACTATTAATGCTCTTTAGATGAGGTGCTAAGTGCATTAAATGGCTTAGTAACTCAAGTGTTCAATGCATAGGTGCTTAGTTTATTGGTGCCACATCATATTTTATGCCTACGTGGCAGGCTTAGCAGCTATACATGGTAGAGCACTGGGAGAGGCCAAGGCTGGTCATAGTGGGGAGTAACTTGTACTGTAACATATTACTATGTTACTCTAAACATCTCTATAAACCAGAAAGGAGGGAGTAGTAACATAGACTAGTGTCATATGCAGAGTATGGGAGCACATGATATTTCCCCGTCCGGTCCGATCCCAAGTTGGCTTCTCACCTTCTTGGCCCAACAAAAACCCCTCCCCCCTCCCGCGCGCGATTCCCGCCCGGTGCCAGCTGAGCCCACCGCTCCACATTAATGGCAAGTCAGGGCGACGCGACCTCTCACTGCTTCCACCGTTGAAGCGGCACGCCGACCGAGGGCACCGCCCGCTGCACGCCCGACATTTCAGACTACACAGTGTACTATAATTAGATGACATAAGCAGGCTATAAGGATTTAAATATAGTATTTGTGCTTAGTTGAAGGAGAGAGAAGAGGATAGAGAAGAGAAGTGGATTGTAAACGTGTAGCCGGTTGTACTCCAACATACTCTACTTTGTGAGACAAAAGGTGGGGCCATTATTAATGATATTGTATTTATACTAAAGGGACTAACAGATGCCTTAATTACTCCATTTTTTTGAGACAAACCTTGGTGGGGCTATTATTGACATTTTTTTGAGCTATTATTGACTTGGACGTGGGGTTTGGGGGCCAAAGGCCTACTATTATACTCTGACCTGACATGCTCTACCCTAGCCGCCGCTGTATCATATGGTTTCACACCATTCCAGAACTTAGCGCCGCCACGCAATTCTTCTCCAGCCCTCCTTCCGGCGTGCAACGTGAGAAGGGACATCAGTCCTCCAAACCCCGCCTTTCGTGATCCTGTACGGAGAGGGGCGATCAGGTTTTTGGGGAGCACACTCCTGTGACTGCTGCCAGTGACGACTTCCTCAACGACAGCCTTCTTCCCCGACCTCCGTAACCTCTTCATCAACGACATGAGTGACAACATCAACCACATTGGTTCTGCTCCCGCTGTACAGTATGTGATTCTGTCCTCCTGGTTTAGTCTGCATCATTACTTTGTTGTTTGCAATTGTCGTCATGATCTATTTACTGCTGATTCGGATTAAATCTCATACTAAATTGCTCATATATTCAACATCCAATCCAGAAACCTAATCACATGCAATTTACTCTGAGTGGTTTTGCTGCGCTTTTGAAGCCGCCTACTTTTAAGGGGGTGCAATATAGAAGGTGTCACACAAGAGCAGTATGTTGGTTTCAGATCATGTACTGCTATGATGCCACTAAGGGTAAGCTTTTCAGAACATGGATACCCTCTTCAAATCCGCCCTGCTGAGTGTTCTAGACGATTCCATTGTGGATTCGTATATGTTGTTTGACAGCGGCAAAGACATGTGGGCTGCGCTCGAGGCCACGTTTGGGCCCTCGGGCCCTGGCAACGAGTTGTACGTCATGGAGCAATTCTGTGACTACAAGATGACCGATGAGCGCTCTGTTGTTCAGCAGACTCATGAGATACAGTCACTCTCTAAGTGGTTGTTTGGATAACTGGTATATGGAACGAGTTTTACCAAAACCAGTTTATAGAGTGTTTTTAGGAAAACTAGTTTTAAGTAGTTGTTTTGTTAAAACTGGTTTATAGGATACTTTGTTTGGACTTCAAAACTTCAAACAGGAGACATATATGTGACGCAATATCTGATGTAGGCGAGCTTTGATGCTACTACTACTTCGGGTGATCATCAACCTCGAGGAAGCACCCATGAGCATGCAGGTTGCTTTGCCCCATGCGAACGCCCATGCATCTCCGCATATTCAACCCATGGTGTACCGGCGGCGAAAGCTCTTGCCGCTGCCAAGATTGAGAGTAGCAGGAGAACAGCAGCTTCCTCCGCAGCATGCCATTTAGGTCGTGGCACAGGGCAACTCTTCAACATGGTCGTCATTGCAGTGAGAAGAAAGGAAGATTGGGTTGTTGCGCGACTGTAGCTCTCCGTCACCGACGGGATTTCGACAAAGGCGGAGGGAGAGTTGGGGATGACGAGAGCAGGAGGAACCACGGGAAGAGCGGGTCGCAGACAGCAAGCTCGATGAACATCGTGCAACCGGCAGGGCGCAGAGCGGTCGAGTAAGACGTGGCCATCACGGCGATCGTGGACGAGCCAGGTACGCACCGGCGGCTGGAGGAAGGCGAAGGAGATGTCTAGGGGCACGGAGGAGATATGCATTGCGAGATAAGCGGCCAATTCAGGCACTGCATGCCGGCAAGGCGTTGACGGAGTTTGCCATGACGATTCTCTTTGATTCGAGTGTGCAGTTGCGCCGCACCGGGATATGAGTTTTTACAAAAACGACTATTAGTCGTTTTTCTAAAAACTAGCTTTCTGAGTTTTTACAAAACTCATTTATACTTATCCATGTTTTAGTTGGATAACCCAAACAAGATTTTAGGTGGTTAGAACCGATATCACGTTTTTAGGAATCTAGTTTCTATAATCCTCGTATCCAAACAACCCCTAAGGAACTTGAGTACTTTAAGTGTGTGTTGCCAGACAAATTTGTTGCTGGGACCATCATTGCCAAGCTTCCACCTTCGTGGAACGATTTTGCTACTTCTCTGAAAAACAAGAGGCATGAGTTTTCTGTTTTGGATCTCATTAGCACTCTTAATTTTGAGGAGAAGGCGAGAGCAAAAGACACAAGTGCTCGGGTCGCCGAGGGAGCTTCTAGTGCCCACATGGTACACGAGAAGAACTTCCAGCCCAACCAGCCCCAAAACAACAAGAACAAATCTCAGGGGAAAGGCAAGTTTGATGCAAAGAACAAGCCGTCACATTCTACCAACTTCAAGAAGAATTCTCATAACGGGAAGGGATACAAACCTCAATTTTGGTAGCACCGCACAAAATTTATATGGCTCTGCATCTACCTGCTGTCAGCTAACCTCATGGTGCTCCAGGTATTCCTATATTTGTAACTAGGTACAGTGACCACCGCAAGATGAAATTAGCTTATTCGTACGTTGACTTGCTGAATGCAGTGCGGAACGATCCTGTCATGTGTGGAGGAGCAAACAAGCAGTGCAGCCGAAGGTGGAAATCAACCAAGGACTTATGAAATTATATGTAGTCTTCCTCAGGCAGGTCAGTATCCCCTTCGTCCAGATGATCGTGTTTTGTCATGCCGAGCTATTGATATGTGCTACTGTTTTGCAACACCGTTTAAGTATAGCTACTGTTTTCCTATCTTTTCAGATTCAGGACAATGAATATGATATCAGGGGAACTGCACAATATGTACCCATGTTGAGTCATCTCTATTGCCTCATGTGTTTGCTGCAAATGTGTCAGCATCAATTGCAAGATGAGGCAGCTAGCTAGCTGTGGAGTTGCCAACATGCTCAAAGTGCTCGCAACATTGAGAAGAAACAAGCATGCCCAGGAAATTAATGCGTGCGCAGGGAGGCCCTTTGCTCAGAGAAGCATCGACCGATTTTCTTTATTTCCACACCTTCTCACAGTTTTGTATATTGGTTATAGTATGGCGAATCATTGAGATGCATAGACATGCTGAACTTTTGTTCTTCTGAATGTTAGTTTAATGTGAGTGTCTGCATCCAGTACCGCATCCTCTAACTTGGTGGATGCACACAGAGAAAATAAATCTCCTTAATTTACTCTATAACCACCCTATTAAATAGGCCTAGTAACAAACCAGACGCATGCAGTGGCCGGCGGGCACATACATCCTGCATGCATGGCCAGTCATGCAGCAGCGCAAAAGAAGAGAGCGGTTCTTGGGAAAAAGCGAGTAATTAGTGCAGCGGGCCTTATAAACACGAACATCTCGCTCTCCTGCTTCCGTTTCCCCACCCAATTCCCCCCACTCCCCAATCTTCCTCACTCGTCCAGAAAACCCCGCTCACCTTCTTCCTCACTCGTACAGAAAACGCCTGCTCCTCTTCTTCCACTCCTACAGAAATCCCCAGCCCTCCTTCTTCCCCACTCGCACTGCCACTAGGCTCGTCTCTGGCTACTCTGCTCAAACCTGTGAGCTCGGTGCGACACCCACAAGGAAAATGGAGTCGGCTGGTCCCAGCGCCAAGAAGATGAGGCTCCCGCCAGTGGCGACGGCGATGGCAGATCCCGCACCCGGTAGCGCGGGGAGAAGCGGCGAGCCCCCCCAACCCAGATCAGAGGAACCGGTAGAATCTCCGGTGGACCGCATCAGCGATCTCCCGGACGTCATCCTTGAGGAGATCATCTCGCTTCTCCCCACCAAGGATTGCTGCCGCACACAAGTCCTCTCAACTCGGTGGCGTCCTCTATGGCACACCACGCCCCTCAATCTCTACTATCGTCAGATATATGTCCTTCCTGAATTTGATCTCATCAGAGCCATCGTCTCTTCTCACTAGTAGGGCCCCATTCAATGCCTCTGCATCCCGACAAGCTACCTGCTATCCATACCCGGCATGGTGGACGCTTGGCTGACATCCCCTGAATTTGGAAAACTCCAGCAGTTTGAGTTCTACCATTACCACGAAAGTTTCATACCACGAACATACCAAGAATTTGTGCCCACACCACCGTTGTCCATATCGCGGTTTTCCTCCTCTCTCCACACCCCCACCTTCGCCCGGTGCCATCTACCAGACGATCTGGTACAAATGCTTCAACTCCCACTGCTAAAAAAACTTTCGCTTGTGGTGGTTTATCTGTCGGAGGCCTCACTGCACAGCATCATCCACTCCGGTTGCCCTACCCTGGAGCGCTTGCTGATTGTTTTGGGAATAGAAATCGGTATCAGTTATCTCCAAATAAAGTCGCCTCACCTTAAAAGCATTGGAATTTGTTTTGAAGGACAACAGCTCATCATCGAAGATGCCCCTTCACCTAAAAGGTTGCTCCTTCATAATTGTTATACACCTTCAGAAATAACTGTCGTCTCTGCGCCCAAACTGGAGACCTTGGGTGTAATTCCTGACCCGTTTAATAATCACAAGGAGTTGGTGTTTGGCTCCTCACCTTTTCAGGTACCGTATATTATCATCTACACATTTGTAATCATATGCTGCATTTTTCATTTGTGCGCATAAGTTTTATATCATCTTGGAGTACACTTTGGGTACTAATATTATGTTATATGCTCAATGAAGAGTTCGTCCATTGATAGCCTATCAATGCTGCTGGATTCTGTCAAGATCATATATATATCAGAAAGTATAGTTTTGATCTGGACATAATTATTGGCTTGCTGCGATGCTTTCGATCTTTGGAGAATTTATACATAGAGGTGATGATTTCATGCACATTGAAAGCCCGTATATATTGTACTAGAATTAACTGTTCAGCTGTCGTTCTTTCGACATACTCTTTTTTCAGACCTTAACTGTTTTCAATCTTCATGTCTACTTAGGCAGAACCACATGGAGAAAAACATATAACCAACCGTTGGCGTAATAAGCACAAGGATTTTCTCAGTTCTCATGACATTCATTTGAGGACAATAACGATGGGACGATATGCATCCAACCAGGCAAACAGAAGCTTTGTCACATTCTTCCTATTGAATGCGAGGTTACTATTGTCCATGAGGCTTAATTTTTACAGCAAGAGATTTCTCACGGACGAACATGTTGAACAGCAAAAAAAGAAGTTTCAGGTGGACAAATGGGCTTCTAAACGTGCTCGGCTTCTATTTACAACAAGTTGTAGACATCCTAAAATAAATGTTTTTGCACAGGATGTTGATTTTATGGATCAGACCGATCCATTTGTTTGTGACTGCAAAAAAGAGTGGTTGGGTTAGATGTTAATGTCATGTTCAATCTGGGTTTTGTCTAAAAATTTGATGAACAATTAATCCTTGGGATTTTTATACCATTTGTATGCTTTACTTGCATGTTGTTGCCCTCGTACTCCCCTCCACCTGCCACTACACTGCCGCATCTTCCATGGCTGCTGTTCGTTCCCGTCCGAGGCCTTGCCATTGTTCTCCGCCTTGGTTAGCTCGCTGTGCCCGCCACCGTGTGGTGTTGTCAACATGGTCAACAACCAAGAGGAATCAGGAGATGATTGTACGTGGAGAGGCTGACAGTTGGGACCCACCAGGGTCATTGCATTTCGCAAGCAGGTGCCTCGTTATTACAAGCCAAAACAAGACTTCCTCCTAATTGTTTGACAACTAGGTTCCATGCCATTGTCAATGTAGTCAATAAACGAGAAAATTACAGAACGAGCGGATAACACCAGGGACCCAGCAGCTCGCCCAGTTGTTTTTCAGTTTCAGAGACGGAGCTCAACTGCGCGCTGTGCGGGGGCTGTGGCCCGTCTAGCCCACGCTTACGCTTTTATTAAGCACATGACGAGCCTAGTTGATATTTTTTTCTTTCTGAAATTGGCTAGCCCAGTTCTTTTTTTTGGAGAATACCAAAACCGAGGCCTACTTGCTTTTCTCAGCCCTGCTGGGCTGCAAATCTTTCAAGACGAGGAGGGATAAGAAATGGGCTTCCCCAGAAAACGGGCTATAAGTTGTAAGAAATGGGCTGTAAATTTTTAAACCAAAGCCAACCGGCAATTGCATTAAAATATCATTTTTCAGGATTTCTCTACTCTCTACTCTTAAAAAAACCAAAGCCAACTGGCAATTACATTAAAATATCATTTTTTCACCCACAAGATAAACTACTCTTACAAATGCATCTTCATGTTGCGTGCAACGAACGGGCATCTTGCTAGTTAAGATTCTAAATTTCATTCATTTTTTTGCGGAGAATTGTTTTTTGAATTTTATTTTGATATAATTTTTTGAAAACTATTTTTAACGTGACTCGAAATTTCGTGATTAAAAGAGTTCGGACCCCACCGAAATATGCAAAATTTTGTTGAATTTTTTAGCAGTGCCCAGAATATATGGTCTGTAATGCTAAAAAAGAATATGGGCTTCAAATATCCTTAAGAATTAGCAAATGGGCTGTAAATTATTGAAAATAATAGCTAATGGCTTGTATGCTGTTTTCCACAGATTTGGAGGCTGACTTCTGGGCCTACTAGGTTGACGATGACGCTGTCCTAAATTATTTTTGACGCGTACGCAAGGCTTTGTCAACTTAGTCAACACACAACAGTGACTGTTGGATGTCCATCCAACGGCCGCCGTGCTTCCTCAATCTCTGATCTTCCTGCTCTAGCCGCCCAAACCAGCGCCGGCGGGACTGCCTGCTCCCTCCTCCCGTGGCTGGCTGTGCTGTCGCCAGACCATCCCTCTAACCACCCACACATCCTATTATTTTCTGGCGACGTCAGCCTCACCCCACAGCCGACCAGTCAGCGCTAATTCTCCCCTCAGCATGGGCATCCGCTTCCGTGGCTTCGCCGGCTCCGGGTGGTTCTCTGCTTGGGCCCCGCCCTCGTCCATCGCATTTGTGCTCTCGGTGCAGCGAGGTCAACATGGCCAACAAACAACAACCATTAGAAGAGGCTGACAGTAGGGGCCCACACAGGAAAATGCCTCCTTATTACACACAAAATAATGAATCCTCCACCTGATAGCTAGGACCCACCGGAAGGGTCTCTGTATTTCGCGAAAAAACGTTCCCCCCGCTGTCAGCTCAGACCCACCGGAAATGCCTCCTTATTACGCACAAAAAAAATGAATACTCCCCCTGCTAGCTGGGACTCACCTTGGTGGGAGGCTAACTTGTGGTCCTACTAAGTTTACGGGGACGGAGGGCTTTGTCAACTTAGTCAATATGAACAACTGTAGCTCCAGTGACCGTACGATGTCCATCCAACGGCCGTAGTGCTTTTTCAACCTCTGGTCTTCGTGCTCCAGCCGCCCAAAGCAGCGCCGGTCGTGTCGTGTGCTCCTGCCTCCCGTGACCGACTGTGATGCCGCGGAGGCCTCACCGCCCCCTACTACTCCCACCACTGGCTAGGCCATCCCTCTACGCACCCACACCCCTGTTATTCTGCGGCGACGGCAGCCTCACACCACAGCCGAACGAGTGAACCCTCATACTCCTCTACGCGTGGGCATCCACTACCGCATCTTCCCCGGCTCCACGTCGTCCCCTTCCTAGGCCTCGCCGTCATCCACCGCCCTGGTGCTCTCGGCACGGCGTGGTCAACGTGGTCAAGGAATGGCTTTCATTGGACGTGGACTGTATGTGGAGAGGCTGACAGCTGGGTCCACGGCCGCAGCAAGGAAGTGCCTCCTTATTACGTGCAAAATAATTATTCCTCCACCTGACAGCGGGGACCCACCGGACGGGCCACTGTTTTCGTGAAAAAAACGTTCCCCCTGTCTGTTGGGACCCACCAGCTACATCTTCGCACACAAGGAAGTGCGTCCGAAAAAAAACGATTCGCCCCCCTGACTGCTGGGACCCACCAGCTACATCTTCGCACGCAAGGAAGTGCGTCCAGGCAAAAAAAACGATTCGCCCCCCTGACTACTGGGACCCACCAGCTACATCTTCGCACGCAAGGAAGTGCGTCCGGGCAAAAAAAAACGATTCGCCCCCCTGACTGCTGGGACCCACCAGCTACATCTTCGCAGGCAAGGAAGTGCCTGACAGTCAGGACCCACCTGGTCGAAGCGTACGTAGCGTTGTCATTCTGGTCGCGAACGTGTACGTACATACTTGTCGTTGTTGAGGCGTGCACGTGTCGTAGTAGAGGCGCGCACATAGCATGTACACGTACGTACAACGGCGAGGGTGCAAGAAACAAAATACGACCACATACGTACATACGGGCAGGGTCTCGAACGCCTACTCGCGCATACGTACATGGCTGGGTCGGAACGGAGAAACATCATCGTCATCGTGTTCATGGGGAGGCAACGGAATGCGTTGTGTTCATCGGGAGGCAACGGAACGCGTGGGAGCCAACCGGCTGGGTCGGAACGGAATGCGTGGTTGTGTTCATCGGGAGGGCTTGGACGGAACAGGCGATGGAAATGAGGCCTGGCGTACCACACAACGGAGGAAATGGACCTCCTACGTTCGGAACGAGGTCCTGTTGATCGGGAGGGGTGTGGCGTACTGCAAAACAGAGGAAATGGACCTCCTACGGTCGAAACGGGGGTCCTGTTGATTGGGAGGGGTGTGGCGTACCGCAGAACGGAGGAAACGGACCTCCTACGGTCGAAATGGGGGTCCTATTGATCGGGAGGGGTGTGGCGTACCACAAAACGGACGAAACGGACTTGTGTTGGAGTGTTACGGTCGAAACAGGGGTCCTGTTCATCAGGAGGGGTGTGGCGTACCGCAAAACGGGACTCCACGGGATACTGTTCATCTCCACCGTCGACCTCCTCCAGCCTCCACGGGCTCACATCCAGCCTCCACCGTGCGCTACTCCACCGGCTACTGTTCAACCACCCCTCCACCATCTACTGTTCATCCAGCCATCCACCGTCTACTGTTCATCCAGCCCTCCACACCACGGGGTCCTATTCAACCACCCCTCCACGGCCACCCCTCCATCGTCTACTGTTCATCCAACCCTCCACACCACGGGTTCATGTTCATCCAGAGGCAACGCCACCGCTCACTGTTCATCCACCCCCCCCCCCCCCCGCCGCAATGCTCACTGTCCATCCAATCGACCGGCTTCAATTAGCAACAGTAGCGAAGGAATCGCTCCATCGGGTTCAGTTAACAGCCATCGATTGATCGCTCGGGTTCAGTAACGCGTAGCCTGCAGTGCAATTGCTCGGGTTCAGTTAGAGCCCAACGCCTCGCTCGGGTTCAGTTAGAGCCAACGCCTCGCACATGTACGAGAGAAACGCGCATCGCTCGGCCCCCGACCTCCCACCGTAAGCGGCAACTCCCCGAAATTTTCCT
Source organism: Triticum aestivum (assembly GCF_018294505.1). NCBI lineage: Eukaryota > Viridiplantae > Streptophyta > Magnoliopsida > Poales > Poaceae > Triticum > Triticum aestivum. The sequence goes on from NC_057801.1 coordinate 388,723,905, forward strand.
CCCCCTCGCTTCTACCATGGTTTTTTCCGTCATGGACGGCCCAAAGAATGTCATGCAGTTGCGTCTCCGGCCTGCCCAGGACGAAAAGCCCATTTTCTGTCATGATTTTTTGTCATAGAAGTAGGAGCCCACCACATCTATGATGATACCGGGTTTTGTCACAATTATCATCATAGAAGTGTCATATGTATGACAAAAAAAATTCGTTCAGCCCAAAATGTCACGGATGTGTCTTTTTTTTGTAGTGACATGCCACTCGAACATGGTACTCTTCGAGCACCGAGCCTCTATTAAACGGGCGCCTTCTAGGACTTCTTTGAAATAGTGCTCGGGCGAGTCCTGGCATCCGGTCGGACCCCTGGTTGCAATAGCGGTGGCCTCCATCCCTGCCCAGTATGTCTTAACACGGGCAAGAGCCATCCGCGCACCCTCTATGCACGCCGACCTTTTTACAGCATCGATATGCGGCACAACACGAAGAAATCGTTGCACTAAGCTAAAATAACTATCCGGACTTGGTTCCTTCGGCCAAATATGATCGACAATAGACCTTGGCAAGCCCGGACAACCTATGGAGCTCGGCACACTCCGCTATTTGCTCATTCAACAGCAGCGGACGCTTTGGACCGCTGAACTGCGACCAGAACAATTTTTCCACCTCATGATCTTTTTGATCTTTGAAATACTCAGTCGCATCAGCAGCACTCTTCGCTAAATCCAAGTACGCATCTGCAGAACTCCATAATTGATTAATAGGGGCATACTTTGGATCGCCGAACTTCGTCCACAATAAAAAGAGCCTCCCAGCCGTGATATCTCCGGCTTGATGAAGCTCCTCCCGCGCAGCTCTGGTTTTAGAACGCGTTTCCTTGGCTGCTTCCAAAGCCTTCTTCAAGTCAGGCGCTTTTGCTTGGCTTTCCCTTTCGAGGAGATCACAGCGGCTGGCGGCATTTTGGAGCTCAAGAGCCATGCTGGCTATTTTATCTTCGCTCTGGCAATGGGCGGCCTGTTCGGCTTTTAACTCTTCAGCCGCCTTCAGGGAGGCTGCATCACTTCTCCTGGCTTGTTCCTTGGCTCAGGCAAGTTCCGCCCGAAGGGTCTCCACGGCGACAACTCCATATGCAGTCAAAGCATATTATAGATACTAGCATCATGCTCCTCTTAATATTTGCTGACTGATACGTCTCCAACGTATCTATAATTCATGAAGCATTCATGTTATTTTATTATCTGTTTTGAATGATTACGGGCTTTATTATACACTTTTATATTACTTTTGGCACTAACCTACTAACCGGAGGCCCAGCCCATATTGCTGTTTTATTGCCTGTTTCAATATTTCGAAGAAAAGGAATATCAAACGGAGTCCAAACGGAATGAAACCTTCGGGAGCGTGATTTTTGGAAAGGATATGATCCGGGAGACTTGGAGTTCAAGCCAGGGAAGGCTCGAGGAAGCCAGGAGATAGGAGGGTGCGCCCACCCCCTAGGCGCGCCCCTATCTCCTGGGCCCCTTGAGGCTCCCCCGACGAACTACTTTCTCCTATATAAGTCCACGTACCCTAAAAACATCGAGGACGATGATAGATCGGGAGTTCCGCCGCCTCAAGCCTCTGTAGCCACCAAAAACCTCCCGGGATCCTGTTCCGGCACCCTGCCGGAGGGGGAACCCATCATCGGTGGCCATCTTCATCATCCCGGCACTCTCCATGACGAGGAGGGAGTAGTTCACCCTCGGGGCTGAGGGTATGTACCAGTAGCTATGTGTTTGATCTCTCTCTCTCTCGTGTTCTCTCTATGGCACGATCTTGATGTATCGCGAGCTTTGCTATTATAGTTTGATCTTATGATGTTTCTCCCCCTCTACTCTGTTGTGATGAATTGAGTTTTCCTCTTGAAGTTATCTTATCGGATTGAGTCTTTAAGGATTTGAGAACACTTGATGTATGTCTTGCCATGTTTATCTGTGATGACAATGGGATATCACGTGATCCACTTGATGTATGTTTTGGTGATCAACTTGCGGGTTCCGCCCATGAACCTATGCATACGGGTTGGCACACGTTTTCGTCTTGACTCTCCGGTAGAAACTTTGGGGCACTCTTTGAAGTACTTTGTGTTGGTTGAATAGATGAATCTTAGATTGTGTGATACATATCGTATAATCATGCCCACGGATACTTGAGGTGACAATGGAGTATCTAGGTGACATTAGGGTTTTGGTTGATTTGTGTCTTAAGGTGTTATTCTAGTATGAACTCTTGAATAGATTGATCCGAAAGAATAACTTTGAGGTGGTTTCGTACCCTACCATAATCTCTTCGTTTGTTCTCCGCTATTAGTGGCTTTGGAGTGACTCTTTGTTGCATGTTGAGGGATTGTTATATGATCTATCTATGTTATTATTGTTGAGAGAACTTGCACTAGTGAAAGTATGAACCCTATGCCTTGTTTCCTACCATTGCAATACCGTTTACGCTCACTTTTATCATTAGTTACCTTGCTGTTTTTATAATTTCAGATTACAAAAACCCATATCTACCATCCATATTGCACTTGTATCACCATCTCTTCACCGAACTAGTGCACCTATACAATTTACCATTGTATTGGGTGTGTTGGGGACACAAGATACTCTTTGTTATTTGGTTGCAGGGTTGTTTGAGAGAGACCATCTTCATCCTACGCCTCCCACGGATTGATAAACCTTAGGTCATCCACTTGAGGGAAATTTGCTACTGTCGTACAAATCTGTGCACTTGCAGGCCCAACAACGTCTACAAGAAGAAGGTTGTGTAGTATACATCAAGCTCTTTTCTGGCGCTGTTGCCGGGGAGGTGAGTGCTTGAAGTTATATCTTTATATCTTGCAATCGAATCTTTTTGTTTCTTGTTTTATCACTAGTTTAGTTTATAAAAGAAAAATAAAAAATGGAGTTAAGTTTGTCTCATACGCTTCATCTTTTTAATATCTTTTGTGAGTTTGATGAAAAGGAAAATTGTGCTCAAGTGCTAGAAGAAGAAATCTATAGAATGTTTGATACTAAATCTTTGAATGATGAGCATGATTGCAATGTTGTTAGTATGAACTCCTTGAATATCCATAGTACTAATGATGATTGCACTAGTTATGATGAAAATGTCTCCTATAAGCATGTCGATTTTTGTGGAGAGCATTGGGTTTGCATAGATACACCAAATAGAGAAGATATATATTGCAAGAGGCATAAGCATGTAGAAACTAAATTGTTGCAATAAAGGCTAAGGGAGAGTGCGGAAAAATTATATTTCCTTGGTCGTACTTGTGAACTTTGCAATGAAAGTGGTCATTTACATCTCCGATGCAAGTTGTTTCATGATCGAATCCTGTCCAAAAATTATGATGATTTGATTTCCCTTGCACATTATAATGAACTTAGTTTGCTTATCGGTTATGAAGAAATGAATCGTTTAACAAGCACCTTCCAGAATTTTCCCGTTATAAACTTCTTGATTTTGATCTAGAGACGATTTATATGTTTTGTGCGGTGAATTGCATTGAAAATCCTTATATTTCCAATTACCTAAAGAAAAGAAAGCAAATAGAAGAAGAAGAGAACACTAATGAAAGGGAAGAGACTTCCCAATATCCTCCTATTATTTCTTATGATGAATCAGGTAAGGAGGAGGAGCTTTCTATTCAACCAATCACGTCAATAAGGAGCTCAAAGAGGAAGGTTGAACCCACACATAATGTGAAGAAGAAAAAGAAAATAAGGAGCAACAAAGGTAGAAAGGTATCCCTCCCAAATGATGTTGCTCCTACTACTCATTGTGATGATGATAATTGCTATACTATTGGTGCTATCCATATTTTTAATGATGAGAGTGATTATGCTTATGATATGAAAGGGCCCAAGCTTGGGGAAGCTATGTTTGATGAGGATGAAATATTTGAGAATGTATTTGTTGAAATATTCAGTATGCTCTTTAACCTAACTTTCACACGGTCTCCTGATTGAAAATTTTATAAGTTTGTTTCTGTAGCTGTGCTAACTGGACGTCCCGAGGGAGAAGCGTTCTGATTCCAAGGCGACCTTCCACAAGAGCTATCCAAAGTGCACGAGCGAGCTCGAAAAGCATTGAGGAACATGGCTAAGGCTTTATGGCCATCCGCTCCACCTCCAGGAAATATGGAGGAGCTCATGAATTTATTCAAGGGAGCTCGTCGCCCTTTTGAGCTATGGAAGATATCAGCATGTTGGGAAGGCACACGAGAGGCCTGGGCCATGATGAAAACACGGTACACCAGACTTGATCCAAATCATATGGCCTAGGTCGGACCTCGGGGACCAGATGGACAAGAAATTCCTGTTAGCTTAGTATACGACCAAGTAAAGATAGCCGCTAAGTTTTCTTAATAGGATTGTAAACTAGACAACTTGTTAGAGGGTCTAGAGGAGGAAGAAGTTTTTGAGTCCAAGTAGCAATGTACTTTTATCAACAAACTTATCTCCAGCGGAATTGTAAAATGATTGTCATGGCAGACTTTCTGCTTCAACCTGCAAAACCCGAGGTTTTGGAGTGTTTCCGGATATTATACCGTTGGTAAACACCAAAGTATGTTCGGAAACCAGGCAGTCCGGTCATAGTTGCTTGAATAGACAAGTTGTATTCGGGAAGTTATGTTATATTATATTTGATCGTAAGGAACATCTTCCAGAGAGAATAGTTTCGTTAAGGGTTCCTCTCCCTGGGACAACATGCGTTTTTGTGCACGCCGGAGCTGTAATGCTAAGAATCACAGTTCACGCTATAATTTGGGGGCTTATATTGCTACGAGGGCAGTTCATCTTTTGTCTGCGGACCAATTAGTCCCTAAGAACACTAGCTTTCGGCTTCACCCGTCTGAGGTACACGTCCGGATAACCCGGCTGTAACAATCGCAGAGGTGCTCCCTTTATGCCCTAGCCGAACAAGCGGGAACGTAGGGCATAAGCACAGGAGCCAGGAAACCCAGCTTGGCAAAAACTTAAGTCATAAAGGTGCATATAATGGCGAAGACAAGACAAATATGAGTGGACAACACATATATATGGTGAGCATGATGCTCGAAAAAATGATAATGATAATAATCTTATGTGAAAACAAGCCCCCGGGTATTATGGGGTATGTACATTTAATGATGTATGCCCCTCAAGTGTGCAGTTTATCCGAACACTAGCTAGAAGTCGTATAAAAACGAAAAGAAAAAAGTGAGAGGGAGAAAATAAAGGACTAAGAAAAAGCTATAAGTGCGAACTTAGGCGTAGAATCTTTGGAGCTGGGCAGCGTTCCATGGGTTTGGTTCCAAACGATTATCCGAAGTGTTGCGAAGGCGATAGGCTCCTCCAGTGAGAACTTCATCTATAATGAAGGGACCCTCCCATTTGGGCTTGAGTTTGTCCTTTTTCTTCTCTAGTAAGCGTAGAATGAGTTCACTGACATTATAAGTCTTTGCCCGTACTTCCCTGCTTTGATATCGCCGAGCTTGCTGTTGATAAAATGCAGAATGGGCCTTCGCGACATCGCTCTCCTCCTCCAAGCCATCCAGATCATCCTGTCGATCGAGCTCGGCCTCCCTCTCTTGTACATGCACACTCGAGGTGAGTCATGAATGTCGCAAGGCAAAACTGCCTCCGCTCCGTGCACCATGAAAAAAGGTGTATCTCCGGTCGTGCGATTGGGCGTGGTCCGCAGCACCTAGAGTACATAATCAAGTTTTACGACCCAGTGCTTGTCTTATTCTTATAGAGATCGCACTAGTCTAGGTTTGATGCCGCTCATTATCAGGCCCTTAGCCCATTCGACCTGACCGTTTGTTTGAGGGTGATATACGGAGGCGTAATCGAGCTTGATGCCCAAATTAGCGCACCAGGTTTTCACATCATCGGCCGTAAAGTTAGAACCGTTGTCGGTAATTATACTATGCGGGACACCATAATGGTGTACAACACCGGATATGAAGTCTATGACGGGTATGGCTTCGGCCGTTCTGACTGGTTTGGCTTCTATCCACTTAGTGAACTTGTTGACCATAACCAGTAAATATTTCTTCTTATGGCTTCCCCCTTTAAGGGGTCCAACCATGTCTAGCCCCGAGACCACAAAAGGCCAAGTAATGGGAATTGTTTATAGGGTAGTGGGTGGCATATGGCTTTGATTGGCGAAAAGTTGGCATCCAACACAGCGCCGTATGAGGTCCAGTGCATCTGCTCGGGTCGTGGGCCAAAAGAAACCCGTACGGAAGGCCTTTCTTACAAGGGACCGAGTTGCAGCATGATGGCCACCAAGACTGGCGTGTATTTCAGCCAAGAGTTGTCGTCCCTCTTCTTCGGAGATACATCTTTGAAGTACTCCGGTGGTACTTTTCTTGTATAGTTCCCCCTCATGAACTTTGTAGGCCTTCGAGTGTCGAAAAATACGACGGGCCTCAGTCTGGTCATCAGGGAGCTCATTCCTAGTAAGGTAGGCGAGGAAAGGTTCAGTCCACGAGGCAATTACGGCCATGATTTCATGGGCCGATGGTGTTAGTTCGGTTCCTGAACCCCCGATGATATCAGAACTATGTTCGGAATCTGGGGGTATGATCGGCTCCGGAACGGTGTTACCTCTTTCATCCTGCCACACCACGGATGGATTGAAGAGCCTCTCCACAAAGGTGTTAGGTGGGACGGGGTTGTGTTTGGCGCCCATGCGGGCAAGAATGTCCGCAGCATGATTACTCTCTCGAGCCATGTGATGAAACTCGAGCCCCTCAAACCGAGTTGATATTTTGAGTACGGCATTGCGGTAAGCCGCCATCTTCAGATCTTTTGCGTCGAATTCTCCGTTTATTTGGATATTGCGAGGTTTGAATCCCCGCGCACCTCGAGGCATTGTATGCCCATGGATACAGCCATCCGAAGACCGTGCAGTAGGGCCTCGTATTTGGCTGCATTGTTAGAGTATGTATATAGTATTTGGAGCACATAACGGACTGTGTCTCCTATGGGGGATGTCAAGACGACACCAGCCCCCACTCTGGCTAGCATTTTAGAGCCGTCGAAGTGCATTACCCAGTTTGAATATGTGTCATACTCTTTAGGGAGTTTGGCCTCTGTCCATTTGGCGACGCAGTCGGCCAACACCTGAGATTTAATAGCCCGGTGTGGCTTGTAAGTTATTTCGAATGGTAGGAGCTCAATGGACCATTTGGCAATCCGGCAGGTGGCATCCCGATTGTTTATGATATCATTCAATGGTACTTCAGAGGCCACCATGACCGAGCACTCTTGGAAGTAGTGTCACAGCTTGCGGGATGCCATAAAGATCGCATATGCTATCTTTTGATAATGCGGGTATCGAGACTTACATGGTGTAAGAAATGTTGATACATAATATACTAGTTTTCGGAGTGGGAATTTATGTCCCTCTTCATCTCGTTCGATGACGAGCACCGCACGCACCACCTGGTGAGTTGCGGATATGTAGAGTAACATCGGTTCGCCGACATTTGGTGCGGCCAGGATTGGGTTAATTGATAACAAAGTTTTTATTTCTTCTAGCCCGTCTGTGGCAGTGTACGTCCACACGAAGTGGTCGGTGCGGTGGAGCAGGCGATATAATGGCAATGCCTTTTCCCCTAGTTTGGAGATAAAATGGCTCAGAGCGGCCACGCACGCAGCTAGTTTTTGGACCTGCTTGAGGTCTTTTGGTGTTGCCAACTGTGACAGGGCTTGGACTTTGGCTGGGTTTGCTTCGATTCCTCTATTGGAAACAATGAACCCAAGCAGTTTTCCAGCTGGAACACCGAAAATGCATTTTTCCGGAGTGAGCCGTATGTCATATTCTCGGAGGTTGTCCAATGTAATGCGTAAGTCATCCACCAATGATTTGACATGCTTGGTTTTGATGACTACGTCATCTACATATGCCTCCACAATTTTGCCGATTTGCTTTTCCAGGCATGTCTGAATCATGCATTGGTAGGTTGCGCCGGTGTTCTTGAGCCCGAAAGGCATAGTGTTGAAGCAAAAGGGCCCATACGGGGTGATGAATACCGTTGCGGCTTGGTCGGATTCTGTCATCTTAATATGATGGTATCCGGAATATGCGTCGAGGAAACACAGAGAATCGTGTCCTGCGGTCGCGTCAATAATCTGGTGATGCGAGGTAGTGGGAAGGGATCCTTAGGGCAAGCATTATTAAGGTCTTTGAAATCGACACATGGGCGCCATGATTTATCCTTCTTCGGTACCACGACCAAGTTTGCTAGCTAGTCCAGATGTTTGATCTCTCTGATAAACCCGGCTTCGAGTAGCTTGGCTAGCTCCTCCCCCATAGCCTATCATTTGTGTTTGAAAAATCGGCGCAATGTTTGCTTGACTAGTTTGTATCCTTTCAATATACTGAGTGAAAGTGCATTAAGTCGACTAGAGGGGGGTGAATAGGCGATTTTTACAAATTCGTCACTGAGGAATTTCAGGGTGAAGAAATTCCTAAGTCACGAACAACTAGCAGCGGAATAAGTACTCAGGTGTAAGCATAACAGAGCAATACTAGCGTCATCATGATGAAATGTAAACAAACACAGAGTACAGAAAGCGTAAACACGGGATAAGCAGGCTGAAGACAATGTGACTGAAGAAATTGGATTGAGAAAATAGAGAAAGTCTTCAGTCAAAGTCTTCAAACAATAATGATCAGGTTCATCAACACATGAATGAGGAAATGAAAGGGTTGAGGAAATAGAACCGGTAGGCTTGAAGACAATGATTTGGTAGACCATTTCCAACTATTGTGACAGTTGTACGTCTGATTGGAGAGACTGAGTATTTAAACTCGAGGACACACAGTCCTCACTGTATTCTCCTTGAGCTAAGATCACATAGACCTTGCCCAACACTTGTTGTAAGTCTTCACAGGTGACTTCCAAACCTTCACAGACTTGGTCACTCGGCGATCCACAATTCCTCTTGGATGCTCAGACCATGACACCTAACCATATGGAGGATACACAGTCCTAAAAGGTAACAAGTGTCGGTTCCACACAAGAACAATCTCTTCAGTGATGCTCATCACTTTGGTTTTGTAGGTGTTTGGGTTTGGGATTTGGGTTTTCTTCACTTGATGATTTTCGCTCAAAGTCCTCGGAGGATGGGATGCTCTCAATTGACAAGTGTTAGTTTCTCTTGGAGCAGCCAACCAGCTAGTGGTTGTAGGGGGGCGGCTATTTATAGCCTAGGGAGCAGCCCGACATGATAAGACATAAATGACCTTCAATGATATGACCGTTAGGTGGTAGGATATTTTGGACAGCTGGTGCATAGCCCAGCAACGGCCAGATTTTAGGTTCGAATTCCTCAGGGTTATCATGTTCCTCACTGTGTAGGCAATCCGCACTCGCGAATTGCTAACTCCTCAATCAGAACAAATTCCTCAGATACTAGAAGATCATTGTCTCTGTCACTGGAGAAATTGACCGAATTGATATGAGATTTCCAATGGCTTCACTCGAAAGGATTGGGTAGGTGTAGGATTTTGAGATGAGCATCACTTGGAAATTAGTTTCCTTAGTATTACCTCGACCCCCTTTAATAGTACGGTGTTTCCTATGACTCAAGAAAGAGAAAATGAAACTAGGAAAACAAAAGTATTCACGCTTCATAATCCTCGCATGAATATCCAAGTCTTCAAGGTCATACCAATTTCTTCACTTTCAAAGTCTTCAGGGGAACCAAAGTCTTCAGCTGAAGACATTCATTTTTAGGGGTCGACATTCATTGTAAATATCAAACTCCTCATCGACTTATAGAGCCTGTGTACACTCACAAACATATTAGTCCCTTAACCTATAAGTCTTCAATACACCAAAATCACTAAGGGGCACTAGATGCACTTAAAATCTCCCCCTTTTTGGTGATTGATGACAATATAGGTTAAGTTTACAACGGGGATAAACATATGAATTTAAAGTGCTCAATATTGAGCAATTTGATTGCAAGTTATAGAAGAACTCCCCCTGAAGATGTGCACAGTGAGGAATTTGGTTTTGAAGCAATGCACATTTGAAGAGTAGTATCATGGAGATCTCCCCCTATATCTTATAATTCATACATGCATTTATCTAATGAATGAAGAATTTGAAATGCATGATGAAATATGGTGATTGATGTAATTCAGCATGCCTGCATAACATATATGAGGAAATAGCATGCAGAGAAACAGAGCAAAAGTATCAGGTCACCATCGGACTTAAGTTTACAACTCGATCCAATAAACACTTCAGAAGAGCGAGAGTTGCAACTTAACAAAAAAACGCCCATATAGATAGACCCGCTTGAAGACTAACTCAAATTTCTCCACCTTTTGTCATCAAATGACCAAAAGGGACGACAAGTGAGAACTAAAGACCCTGAAGAATATCATCATGAGGTTGATGGAGGATAGTCAGCGTTGTTGGGGTCAGTTGTTGGAGTAGGGCCTGCTAAGGGAGTCCTGGATTAGGGGGTCCGCAGATAGCCGGACTATATACTTTGGCCGGACTGTTGGACTATGAAGATACAAGATTGAAGACTTCATCCCGTGTCCGGGTGGGACTCTCCATTGCGTGGAAGGCAAGATTGGCAATTCAGATATGTAGATCTCCTTCTCTATAACCGATTCTGTGTAACCCTAGCCCCCTTCGGTGTCTATATAAACCGGAGGGTTTAGTCCGTAGGACAACAACAATCATAATCATAGGCTAGCTTCTAGGGTTTAGCCTCTACGATCTCGTGGTAGATCAACTCTTGTAATACTCATATCATCAAGATCAATCAAGTAGGAAGTAGGGTATTACCTCCATCGAGAGGGCCCGAACCTGGGTAAACATTGTGTCCCCCGCCTCCCGTTACCATTAGCCTTAGACGCACAGTTCGGGACCCCCTACCCGAGATCCGCCGGTTTTGACACCGAAATTGGTGCTTTCATTGAGAGTTCCACTGTGCCGTCATGGTAAGGCTTGATGTCTCGCCTTGTTATCAAGGACAACATCACCTCTGGGGGAGCCCTGGCTGTAGACCAAACTCTCTGACTAGGCGGCTTCATCATGACCGCCCATTCGGCGCCGTGCCGACGATGACTTCTCAGGTCATCAAAAACAACCTCCACGTCAGCTCGGAATTCACCGAGCAGATGGATCCAATGGAGCTATCCTCCCTGAACGAGCTCTTAGATCGCATCGCCGCCTTGGGAGTCGCTATGGACTATGATCGGATCGGACTTAAACCCGACCAAAGGGAGATTAACTGTCCACCGGTCACCCATCAGATAGCGGTGGTGGAGGAGCAATGCAGCGATTCTTCCTGTATTTTGAGGACGAACTATGTCCGGACCCCCGAGATCTACGAGCCAGATACCCGTCTACAGGAGGACATGGCCCAAGCTTCGAACCTAGAATCAGACAGCGGCCTGAAAAATTGGGCAACATCCCGAAGCCCGAACTACCAAGCACGGAAGCTCCTCTGCCCCTGGGTCTCAGATCGGGTCAGGGTTTGGACTTAAATCTACCCACCCACCCAGATACAAGCGATCTTTCCCACATTAGACAAGAGTCCCAAGAGACAGTACATCACTTCTGGGCCAGATTCCTCCTTGCAATGAGCAAGGTCAAGGACTGTCGCGAGGAAGACGCAATCTCATTCTTTTGCAAAAATTGCACAGACAAGGGAATCCTCAACACCATAAGTCGCCATGACATAGCACACTTCGCTGACTTGGTGACCATAGTACAGAAGTACTATGCGATGGAAAGTGCGTGGAAAACCCAAACAAAATTCTGGGATCCTCCGGCTCTCACTAAACCCCTCGTCTGAACTAGAAGGGTGCACTCTCGCAAGTCACCCGATCCAATTACAAAGAAACCAAAGCCCACTACAGGGCGTGGAACCGTATTGGAGGGATGGCTCAATGGGCCATGCAAAATTCACAGCACACCAGATACCATACCAACAGACAGCCTTAGAGCATGTTGGATACTCCGGTAGGTGGCCAAGAGCGGCGAGGATCTCCTCATCAGCGATACCGCAGAGCATCATCCCGCGGAAAATAACAATACAGTATTGACAGTCTTCGAGACTTTCGCCTCAAATAACAGGCGCAAGCGAGCACTCTGCAGCCTTGCCGAAGTCTGCCACGTTGCAGCAATAAATCCATGGAATGACACGGCCATAACCTTCAATGCCAGTGACGAACCTCAATTCTGAACAGTCCGAGCACCAGCCGCTTTGGTCCTTAGTCTAATTATGGATGGCTTCCGGATCACTAAAGTGCTCATGGACGGTGGCAGCGGATTAAACCTCATCTACGAGGAAATGCTCAACAAAATGGAAATAGACAAGAGCCGCATTGAGAAAAGTAGCACGACCTTCAGAAGAATCATCCCTAGTCGGGAGGCACGATGTGCGGGAAAAATCACACTATATGTGGTATTCGGCATGCCCGAGAATTATAGGTCTGAAGAAATAACATTCCAAGTGGCCCCGTTCAGTAGCGGATACCACGCCCTTTTAGGGCGGGATGCATTCACGAGCTTCCAAGCTATACCCCATTATGGGTACATGAAGCTCAAGATGCCCGGGCCCAATGGAATCATCACTCTAGCTAGTGATCCGGACGTAGCACTCCGCACCGAAAATAAAACCGCCGCACTGGCCCTTGAGGCATTATCCGAAGCCCTCGTGGCCGAAGAACTAACCGCGCTGCGCTCCACAGTGGACAGGGACGACGTGATACTCGACAAACGACCCAAGTCCACCTCTTTCAAACCAGCGGACGAAATAGTCAAATTCCAGGTCCACCCAACGGACTCTACAAAAACAGCATCCATCGGGGCACAGCTGAACCCCACAATAGACGCTGCACTGCGAGAGTTCTTACGCGAGAATTGGGACATCTTCGCCTGGCATCCTTTAGACATGCCAGGTATCCCATGCAGGCTGGCCGAGCATAGCCTAAACATACTGAAGGGATACAAGCCGGTCAAGCAGACTCTTCGGTGTTTTTCAGAACCTAAGCGACAAGCCATGGGAGAGGAGCTAGCCAAGTTACTCGAGGCCGGATTCATCAGGGAAATAAAACATCCGGACTGGCTAGCAAACCTGGTGATGGTACCAAAGAAGGACAAATCCTGGCGCCTATGTGTCGATTTCAAGGACCTCAATAAGGCTTGCCCCAAGGATCCCTTCCCCCTCCCCCGCATCAATCAAATCATCGATGCTACTGCAGGACACGACTCATTGTGCTTCCTCGACACATACTCTAGATACCATCAAATCAAGATGGCGGAGTCCGATCCAGCCGCAACGGCATTCATAACTCCATATGGTCCCTTCTGCTTTAACACTATGCCTTTCGGGCTAAAAAATGCCGGTGCAACCTATCAACGCATGATTCAGACATGCCTGGAAACACAAATCGGTAAAATAGTTGAGGCATACATGGACGACGTGGTCATCAAAACCAGACACGTCAAGTATTTAATAGACGACCTGAGACTTACGTTCGACAATCTCCGAACATATGACATCAAGCTCAATCCGAAAAAATGCGTTTTCGGCGTTCCTGCCAGAAAGCTCCTGGGCTTCATCATTTCCAATAGAGGAATTGAAGCAAATCCTGCCAAAATTCAAGCTCTGTCACAGTTGGCTACCCCAACAGACCTCAAGCAAATCCAGAAATTAACGGGATGCGTGTCTGCCCTAAGCCGCTTTATATCCCGATTGGGAGAAAAGGTACTACCTCTTTATCATCTTCTTCGATGCACCGAACACTTCGAGTGGACGGATGCGGCTACGGCCGGACTAGAAGAAATAAAGGCCCTCTTGGCCAGCAATCCAATCTTGGCCGCGCCAAATATCAGCGAACCCATGTTGTTATATATAGCTGCAACACACCAGGTTGTAAGCGCAGTGCTCGTCGTCGAATGAGAGACAGACGAACATAAGTTCCCGCTTCAAAAGCGGTATACTACGTATCCACTGTCCTCACTCCATGCAAGTCACGGTACCCACATTATCAAAATATAGCATACACGGTCTTCATGGCATCCCGGAAAATACGACACTACTTTCAAGAGTGTTCAATCACGATAACCTCTGAAGTACCACTCAACGATATAATAAATAACCACGATGCCACGGGCCGAATTGCTATGTGGGCTATCGAGCTCCTCCCGTTCGACATCATATACAAACCATGACGAGCCATTAAGTCGCAAGTACTGGCTGACTTCGTTGCTGAATGGACAGAAGCCGAACTCCCTAAAGAGTACGGCGCGTACTCCAATTGGTTCATGCACTTTGACGGCTCTAAGATGCTGGCTGGTCTGGGAGCAGGCTTTGTCCTGACATCCCCCACCGGAGATACAGTCCAATACATACTCCAAATATTATACATAGACTCCAACAATGCAGCTGAATACGAGGCTCTGTTGCATGGTATTCGGATGGCAGTCTCCATGGGCATTCAACGCCTAGAAGTGCGTGGGGATTCGAACCTCGCAATATTTCAAATAAATGGATACTCTGACGCCAAGGACCCAAAAATGGCGGCTTACCGCAATGCCATCCTCAAAATGTCAGCTCGGTTCGAGGGGCTCGAATTCCACCATGTGGTCCGAGAAAACAATCAAGCGGCGGATATTCTTGCCCGCATCGGCGCTAAGCGCGACCCCGTCCCACCTAATATCTTCTTGAAAAGGCTATTCAAGCTATCCGTGGTGTGGGAAGGGGAGACCGGCAATACCAGTCCGGATCTGACCACAACCCTAGTTCCCGAACACTCTGACGTAATCGGTGGCTCCGCCACCGAAATAACACCTTCGGCCCACGTGATTATGGCTGTCATCGCCCCGTGGACAGAACCCTTCTTAGCCTACCTAAATAGGCAAGAACTCCCTGAGGATCAAAATGAGGCACGTTGCATTGTGCAGTGCTCTAAAGCCTACAAGGTTCACGAGGGAGAGCTTTATAAGAAAAGCGCTACCGGAGTACTCCAAAGGTGCATCTCCGAAGAGGAAGGACGACAGCTTTTGGCTGAAATTCATGCTGGACTTGGCGGCCACCACGCCGCAGCTCGGGTCCTTGTAAGCAAGGCCTTCCATACAGGTTTCTACTAGCCGACAGCCCGAGCAGACGCACAGGACCTCGTACAACATTGCGTCGGTTGCCAGCTTTTTGCAAATCAAAGACATATGCCACCTACCACTCTCCAAACAATCCCCATAACTTGGCCCTTTGTGGTCTGGGGGCTGGACATGGTTGGACCCCTTAAAGGAGGAAGCCATAAGAAAAAATACTTGTTGGTCATGGTGGATAAATTCACCAAATGGATAGAAGCCAAACCAGTTAAAACGACCGAATCCGGACCAGTGATAGATTTCGTATCAGGGGTCGTACACCGTTACAGTGTCCCGCATAGCATCATCACGGATAATGGCTCCAACTTCACAGCCGACGAGGTGAAAACTAGGTGCGGCAACATGGGCATTAAGCTCGATTATGCCTCTATCTATCACCCCCAAACAAACGGTCAAGTCGAACGAGTAAATGGTATAATTATGAGCGGCATCAAACCCAGACTGGTGCGATCCTTGAAGGAATCAGATACGCACTGGGTTGAGCAGCTCGACTCCGTACTATGGGGCCTGCGGACCACGCCGAATCACACTACCGGATACACACCATTTTTTATGGTGTACGGCACAGAGGCGGTATTACCCTGCGATATCATTCATGACTTACCTCGAGTGCGCATGTACGAAGAGAGAGAAGCTGAGCTTGATCGGCAGGACAGCTTAGATGCCCTGGAGGAGGAGCGTGACGTTGCAAAGGCCCGTTTCGCATTCTATCAGCAACAGGCTCGAAGGTATCAAAGCAGAGAAGTACGGGCCAAAACTTACAATGTTGGCGAACTCGTTCTACGCCTACCGGAGAAGAAAAGGGACAAGCTCAAGCCCAAGTGGGAGGGTCCCTTCATCATTGACAAATTTCTCACCAAGGAGCATACTATCTGCGTGATGCATCAGATAATTGACTCGAACCGAACCCATGGAACGCGGCCAGACTCCAAAGATTCTACGCCTGGTGCCGAACTCTGTGTTCGTCTCCTTACCTCCGCCTTTCTTTTTTAAGTTGTATCCTCTTTCTTTCTTTCTTTCTTTCTTCCCTTTTTATAGCCTTAAAAGCTTCAAGTGTGCCTCAACCACACACTCTTGCCGCGCTATGCGCGCTCAATATACCTGGGGGCTTCTTATACAGAAGCTTAATATAATTATCTTTCAGGCTTCATGCCCGCTACACATGTGTCACTTTTCCACATGTTGCCTGGCTCCTGTGTTTATGCCCTACGTTCCCGTTAGTTCAGCTAGGGCATAAGGGGAGCACCTCTGTGCTTGTTACTGCCGGGTCAGCCGGATGTGTACCTCAGACTGGGTGAAGCCGAAAGCTAGCGTTCTTAAGGTAATATTTGGTCGGTGAACAAAAGATGTTTCTTACCTACTTACAATATAGACCCCCAGATGTCTCATATCATGTGTTTCTGTTCGCAGTTTGGACATGCACAATAATGCATGCATACCCAGGGAAAGGAACCCTTAACGGAACTATTCTCCCTGGAAGATGTTTCTTACTATCCATGTAATATAATATAGCTAGTTGGGTACTTGTCTGTTCAAGCACTTATGACCCCTACGCCTGGTTTCCACGCGTACCCCGGTTTACATAACTGAGCGGGTATTCGGATACACTCCGGACTATCGGGTCCGGAGGCTGAAGCGAAAAGGTCCGCCATGACAAATGATTTACAATCCGGCTAGGGACAAAATATGTCATTTGAAGTACACAATCACTTAGACTGACTAAATTCTTCTTCTATACCATCCAACAGGCTGTCTAGCCTACAATCCTGTTGGGAATACTTTGCGCTAATCCTACCTGGTCATATACCAGACTAACGGGGATCTCTTTCCCATCTGACCCTACAGGTCTGACCTCGGCCATGTGATTCGGATCAACCTTGGTGTACCGTGCCTTCACCATGGCCCAGGCTTCCCTTGCACCTTGTCGGCAGGCTGATATCTTCCATAATTGGAAGCGCCGCCGCGCTCCCTTGAGCATCTCTACAAGCTCCCCCATGTCTGTGGGCAGGGAGGCGGAGGGCCACAAGGCCTGGGCAATACCCTGCATCACCTACCGAACTTGTTTGTGCAGTTGTGAGAGCTCTTGCAGAAGATCGCCTGCGGATCCGGACATCTCCTCTTCGGGATGACCTGTCAGCATACCTACATACATAACTCTCTTAGCCCGCTTCTTCACCGAACTGTATAAAGGTTCGTTCGAGCATTTACTAAAAATGCCGCGTCGAAGCCTCGTATTCTCCTTCACGGAGTCAGCAAGCTGGCCCCGAACATCTTTTAGTTCAACGCCCAGCCGGGTATGGGCATCTTGGAGATCATTTTTCTCTCGAATAACCCGTGTAAGCACGCGCTCGCCGGCCTCTAACTATCGTTGAGCATGTTGCTCATCCCCCGGTACGATCTCCGGATTACCTCCGGGATTGTCTGCAGAATCTATTGTTAGATTTGCACGCATGCCAAATACTAACTGGTACATGTCATTACATTCTTTTCGATCAAGACAAGTATTACCAGATGAGGCCTTCTTGGATTCCTCCATTCCGGCAACTGCGACCCGTAGCTGGGCTTTGCACTCCTCTAGCTCTTGAGACAACTCGGTATTCTTCTCCATAAGAACCTACGCATACAATGATCCTTAAATCAGTTGTGCCAACTGTTTCAAGTCTCATGGGCTACTGATATACATAATTATTAGATTTTCTTACACGTATATCCTTTACATACTGGTCTGTGGCTCTAGCAAGACCATCTTGAGCAGCTCAGATGTACGCGTCTCCTGAGTTGAAGGCATTGAACGCCTCTTCGAAGAAAGTAGGGTCGTGGAGTACGGCCCGTCGACGCTTGTGATTCATGGCGCTCTCCACTTCGGAATTCGTAGCGGACATTCTATCTGCATCCTCTGTAGGAGGACCGTCCGGCATTGTCCCTGCATTAGCCTCCGCCCCTGAGTCCGGCTCTGGAGTCCAGCTGGTGGAGGCGTGGCTGACAGGCTCTCCAGACATAGTTCGGCGAGTGTTTTTTCTGCCAGGAACCACAGACATTATTATATTTTAAAGATGATAATAATGGAGCAGGTTTTTAATCATACCTCTGCGATAGCGTCTCGGTCCTGACCTCCTTCCTTTTAAGCCTACATGGCTTCGGTGCCCCTTGTTGGCGAGTCACCACGGGTTCGGCACGGCGCCCCGATGGCCTTCCCTGTAAGACGCAATACATGTACGATGGGTAAATTGAAAAGAAGGGATCCTTCTCGGAAGTTGGGACTCCGGTTTTACTTACATGTGATGCAGGGAGTAGGCCAGGGTAATCAGCTATGATGTCCACCAAGGCACCTTCACAGCTTAGCTGATAGAACGTCCTGTCGATGAGCTTCACAAAAACGTCCGGATCTTCTTTGAGTGTGGGGTCGAGGGCCCGGTCAGGGTCCTCTCGCTGTGGAGACGGGTTGTGGACCTCCCTCACAGCTTTTCGTAGTTCCTGCTATGAATTAGCAAGGTAAATATTTGTGATGAAGAATGCAGGAATGACTGGAGTAAAAGATAGCAGCTCACCCTGCTTGGGGGGTTGTACACGGAAAATCCATCCCATGGCTTAATACGAATAAACTCCTCTTCTTCTCCTTTGTACAAATCGGACAGTATTTTCACCAGAGCGATGGCGGATTCTGGACCTTTACAACCGCAGCGGGTGGTATCGTCTTCTCCATTGAAGTGCCACATGGGTTTCCCCCGATACTGAAGTGGCTGCACCCCCCGCATTATACATATTGACATAACCTCGATTATTGTCAGTCCTGATTTGGCCAGCGTTTTTATCCTGCCCATCAGGTAAAGGACCTCTTTGTTATCTTCCTCCTGGGGGCTCCGGGGGCGCCAGCTATGGTGTTTCTTCAACGAGGCATTAGCAAACTCAGGAAGGCCCATCCGAATAGGGTCCGGAAGGGGGACGTCCTCCATATAAAATCACTCCGAAGGCCAGTCTTTGGATGTCTTCTTCGGAGTACCGGACAGGTATTCGGTCCCGGCAATACGCCATATTTCGGCTCCGCCCACTTGATATATTGACCCCTCCTGAGTGCGGGGTACGAGGCAGAATAGCCTCTTCCATAGCTTGAAATGAGCTTCGCAGCCCAGAAATAGCTCACAAAGGGCGACATAGCCTGCGATGTGTAGTATGGAGGCAGGAGTGAAGTTATGCAACTGGAGGCCGTAGTACTCCAGGAGCCCGCGGAGGAACGGATGGATTGGAAATCTGAGGCCCCTCAGCAAGTAAGGGACAAGGCATACTAGCTCCCCCTGGATGGGTTGGGAAAACTCTCCGCTCGCTCCCCGCCATTGTAAGTGGCTAGTCCAGCACGGACGGGGACCATATATGTAGGAGGGAGAAACCACTGGGTCTGCAACTGTACCAATCGGTCGTGGTGGACACAACACTTCTCCCCGTCACCTGGATTAGTGCTACGGGAGCGAGAGGAGGAGCTAGGGCGGCCGGCCATGATGGGATGGCCTTTTCCAGGCGCGCTCTGATGGATACTCGCTGGGGGAAGATGGTGTGATTTGGATCTGAGGATCCCCGTCTCTTTAATACACGATTTACTAACATGGACAGGGTGGCAGATGTAAAAATGCCCCGACTTCTTGCATTCGCTCGACACGTGGAGACTGCCATTATTAGGGTACAGAAGCCGAGGAGTGTAACATTAATGGGAAGCCGGACACTGCTCATTACAACAGGTACTCAGGGATTTTGGAGAAGAACCCGCCTTGCAATGCCGAAGACAATCTACGCGCCGGACTCATCGCCATTGAAGCCTGGTTCAGGGGCTACTGAGGGAGTCCTGGATTAGGGGGTCCTCGGACAGCCGGACTATATACTTTGGTCGGACTATTCGACTATGAAGATACAAGATTGAAGACTTCGTCCTGTGTCCGGGTGGGACTCTCCTTTGCGTGGAAGGCAAGCTTGGCAATTCGAATATGTAGATCTCCTTCTCTGTAACCGACTCTGTGTAACCCTAGCCCCCTCCGGTGTCTATATAAACCGGAGGGTTTAGTCTTTAGGACAACAACGATCATAATCATTGCCTAGCTTCTAGGGTTTAGCCTGTACGATCTCGTGGTAGATCAACTCTTGTAATACTCATATCATCAAGCTCATCAAGCAGGAAGTAGGGTATTACCTCCATCGAGAGGGCCTGAACCTGGGTAAACATTGTGACCCCCGTCTCCTGTTACCATTAGCCTTAGACGCACAGTTCGGGACCCCCTACCCAAGGTCCGTCGGTTTTGACACCGACACCTGCCGTGGTGTCGTCCAATTCTTAATTTTCATAAGTCTTGCGCAATGAAGAAAATGAGCTGGCCACCAAGGGAGGAAACTTGACCTTCTTGAATTTCTTTGCCGGCGGCTTAGACCAGTCAAAGTCCTGCTTGAAGCCCATCTGCTTAAGATCTTCTTCACCGTAGAGATGAGACAGAATAGACGAAGTGCGATCAAATACTTCATGGAGGTAGTAATGGTTCTTCTTCACTAGATTGTGTGTAGCAGTCATGTTGTGAAGAATTGAACCAAACTGACGCTTGACCCATTTGTGGTTGCGATGGACCTTCTGAAGAAGACTGAGGAGAAGCTCACGATCAGTCATCACCCTTGGAGCCATGCCTTGAGGATTTTGCTTAGAAGCATTGGCGGCAGAGTCATGAGTGGCAGAGTCATCATTGGTGGAGTAGGATGCAGCTTTGCGCAACTGCCCATCCAATGGACAAATGCCTTCAACAATAACATCAGTGGCCTTGCCGTTTTCATCAGCTAAGGAAAACGTTCGCTTGAGGACTTCAATGGGGGGCAAGTAACTGCCATGGTTGAGTGTGTCAGCCTTGTAATTGATTGAAGACCTTGATCTGAGGAATCTCATAATCCAGGGAGCCTTGTAATTGATTCCATATCCACATGAGGAATATGCTCATGGTTGAAGACTTTGTCCTTATCAAAAAGCAGTGAAGAATAGAAGTTTGCTTGGTTGGCGGTCCAGAAACGCTTCCTTCAAAGACGAGCAGAGTCATATGGGTTGTATTCTGGGAAGAACACCTGCTCATGGAAGAAATCATCAGCTTTGAACTTCGGCGTCTTCGAGAATGGATTCTTCAGCTTGGGCTGACGAGTATCAGTCAAGGTCATCACAGCCTCAGGAATCACGTTCTCAGGAACCACATGCTGAGGAATTTTAGTTTCTGCTTCAGTTGCAGCCTGGGTCTTCATTTCTTCATCAGCATTTTCATCAGCACTAGTGGCTGGAATTTCTTCAGGAATGGAAATAAGAGATGCTTGAGGTTCATCAGAGCCCGTGTGAATTTCTTCAGTCTGGACTGGGGACTTAGGAATCTGTTGCAGTGGGGTGAACATGGGGGAATTGTGGTGATGACTTTCCCAATAGTCATCATTCAACACAGGAGTGGTGCACCCAATTTTCATGTCTTCTTCTTCTTCATCATCCATTTCTTCAACGCCTGCCTCTTCAGTCGTGAACTGAGGCATGGACGATGATACCAGAGGGGTTGAAGTGACATTGTCCACTTCAATTTCTTCATCCATCTGCTCTGTCGAAGCAGCAGAAGGATCTTCTTCATCTGATTCACTTGGAATCTTTTAATCTTCACCAAAAGGAATGATTTCCTTTGAACTGGCATGCATGAAAGAGGAACAACATCAATTGGATTTGCAAATGAGCTGGTCAAAGTCTTCTCCTTCTTGGGAGCAGAAGACTCTAAGGAAGCAGATACTTTCCTTTTCTTCAGTGCAGCTTGCTCCACAGCCTTGCTTTTCTTCACTTCTAATGCACAAGAAAGAATAGGACTTGGTGTTGGCGTTGGTGCAGGAGGAGTAGAGGAAATTGTTGCAATTTCTTCAGGCACACCTGATGCAGTTGTCCTGACTTTTTCAGTTTCTTCCGGCACAACTTTAGATGCTTCAGCTGGCCTGACTTGTTCTTCAGGCACAACACTAGAGGTTGCCCTGGCAATTTCTTCAGCGGCTAGAATAGCTTCATCAGCCCTGGTGTTTTCAGTTTCATCAGCAGCCTAGTTTTCATCAGCGGTGCTAGCATGCTCTTCAGAAGGCTGTGAGAGGCTTCAGCCTGAGGAATTTCAATGTGCGTTGGAGCAACAACATTGGGTGTAAATCTCTTTGCCATTTTGACAAATCTGACATTGGCTCCCAGCCATTCTGCCTTGTAGGCGTCAAATTCATCACTGAGTTTCTTGATCTCAGATTGCAGAGCGGTAAGTTGTTCAAGGGATAGTGTCAGAACATTGTCCTTCAGAAAGCGTTGTTTCTTGTATTGGGCTTTCTTCATGGACCTGGCATTCTCAATTTTCCATTTTTCTTCAGAAATGAAAGCCGTCAACAAATGACTTTGCTATGTGTGAGGTTTAATTCTGGCAGGGGAGTGTTTGGGTCCGCATGCCAGAGGTCGATGAAGTCGACGATCTTCTTCGGATCCAACATGAGGGGCACAACACTGCCCTTGGCTCTAGCGGCCCTTCGTTGTCTGTCTCTGATGATATTGGCTAATTCTTCACCATCAACTTCGTCATCATTTGTAGGTACTTGGAAGGCAACTTGCTTCTTGTGAGGACTTGGTCTGGTGCCTCGTTCAACAGTAGCCTTGGTCTTCATCAAAGTGGGGCCTATTGAAGACTGAGGAGGAGCTGAAGAACTTGCAGATGCTCATGAGGCAATTGAGATGCATGTGGTCCTTTGGCAAGAAGCGAGATGCACAGGTGCCGAGGACTTTGCTAGAGGAGTTGAGGGTTTTGCAACCTGGGGAACTGGAGCAGCTTGAGGATTAGGCCGTGAGGGCACAGATGAGCTTGGCCGTGAGGGCATTGCTGAGGAATGTGGTTTCCGAGCAGGCTTCTTAGGCATAGCCTTCTTTCTAGAGGAGGCCACAACAGCCGCAGCAGCTGAGTCTTCGTTGAATTTCCTCACTGCTTCTTTGGCCTGTTTGGCCAACTTCGCTTCCTGCTTGCCCCATTCATCAGTATAGTCCTCACCGCGCTTGAGGCTAGTGGGATCAGCGATTTGGCCAGGTGCCAACGGAGGTCTTGGGCAAGGAGGGTTTAGAGCGAGTTTCTTCATGTACTTTGGAGTAATATGTCTGTATTCCCTCCATTCCCGTGCCCATCTCCGTTCAATTTTCTGAATGCAGACCTTGCGTTCATTCTTTGTTTTCATTCCCTGAGTTGCCTTATCTGGTGTGCAATACCATGCATATATGTCATCAGGGATCTCAAAAGCAGTGTTGACTACCAGTTTCTTCCCTCCCTTATGAGGTCTCTTGCCATCTGCCATTTTCTTCAGCTGAGGATTCTGAACTATTCAATTCTCTCAAGAAGTATGCAACTTTTCTTTGAGAAACGCTGCAAATGAGTTAAGTTGATGAGAACCTAGTGATTCTACAGCAGACATGTGTACCTGTGAACAGAGTATAGGCGCGAAGAATTTGGAGAGGTCATATGCGTTCTCAGAAGTTTTTGCAAAACAGAACAAGTTTGAGGAAATTGACCAGATATGTCTTGAAGAATTTCACTAAGCGTTCTTTGACTTAGGTTCCAGAGTTGTATGGATTGTGAAATTCACATAATTGAGGAATCTTGAGGAAAAATGTCACTTAGAGAAACAGATCAAGAACAGATGATTGTGTGAGGTGTTTAAAGTGTGGAAGTTGAAGAATCAACACCTTTTGAAGATTTTATGGAAATCATCAGAATCAACACAAGCTGTAAAAGTAACTTTTAATTACCCTTGATGAAGAACACGATGAACTGAGAGTGTAGATTGGAAGTTCGTCAGACCAGATCTTCCACGCCCTAGGCAGAGGAAGACAACTATGGTGGCGGCGGAGTGAAGATATCCGCGGCCAGCGCGAGTACGACGACGACGAGGTCGAGGCAGTGAAGCTCTTCCTCACCGGCGACGATGAAGGTAGCGGCGGCGCTAGGGCTTGAGAGCTCGAGCGAGGGGACTGAGATCGAGCGGGGTAAATGCAGTCTGAGGAGGGTGAGGGGTATTTATAGCTTCGGTGAAAAATCGCTCGCCCGAGGACGACGTGCCCCTGACCCTTCTCATCCTAGAGACATGTGTCACCCACGTATAGTGTGGAGGAGATCGTATGAGATCGTGGGTGAATAGATAAATCTTATCGTGGGTTGTGGAACGGTTTGAGCGGCAAAAGCCAAAAATTCACATAAGAATATGTTAAAGTTCCGTTCGCTAATTCTTTAGCTGACAAGGACACAGTGAAGACTTTGAACGGGTTTCAAATAGAACGCACATGAAGAATTTGTGAACAGACTGGGTTGAGTTTAGCATATAGGGGGAAAGGGCCCGATCACATTCACTTAGCAGAAATGGCAACTTGAAGAAATACCAATAAGTGAATGTTGTAGAGGACATAAACTCAAGTATATATATAGTCAATGAAGAACAACGACGAAAAGAGTGAAGACCATGCAAAGTTGAAGAAATTGAACAACTGAGGAATTTCAAAAAATGAAGAAAAACTCAAATTGAAGATTTTCAACTTTGGTTGGTGGCGTAACCCACCGTATAAGAATGATGGTTTCAGACACCGCGTACAATTGTTGTAGGGTTCTGAGAATAAAATTCTTCATTAATTTCTTCACACTTAGAGGGTTAGTCTTCATTGATTGAAGAAAAACGTTACTTCGTGTGTTGCACATCTAAGTCATCAAATCTGCATAAGTGTTAGGATGTGTGTCCTTTTCAAAGAACATTCGAAGATTCTAAGATATTTAGCTCACACCGTAACTTGCTAAATCTCTTCTCATCCAAGGGCTTTGTGAAGATATCGGCAAACTGGTCTTCAATATTTGTGTGGTCGATGGAGATGTCGCCCTTCAACACATGGTCACGAAGAAAATGATGACGAATCTATATGTGCCTTGTCTTCGAGTGCTGAGCTGGGTTGTGAGCAATCTTGATAGCGCTCTCGTTGTCGCAATAAAGTGGCACATTCTTCACATTGATGCCATAGTCCTTGAGGGTTTGCTTCATCCATAGCAATTGAGCACAGCAAGATCCAGCAGCAATGTACTAAGCTTCAGAAGTGGAGAGTGATACGCAGTTCTGCTTCTTCGAGGACCAACATACCAAGGATCGTCCGAGGAAATGACATGTGCCTGACATTAACTTGCGGTCCACCCGATCACCAGCATAGTCAGAGTCAGAATGTCCAATGAGATCAAAGGAAGAGCCCTTGGGATACCATAATCCAAGTGTTGGAGTGTGAGCTAGATATCGAAGAATAAGCTTCACAACCTTATGGTGTGATTCCTTCGGTGTAGCTTGAAATCGGGCACACATGCAAACACTAAGCATAATTTCCGGCTTAGATGCACATAGGTACAATAAAAAGCCGACCATGGAGCAGTATACCTTTTGATCGAAGTCTTTACCATTATCATCGGTGCATAGATGGCCATTTGTGGGCATAGGGATTTTGATGCCTTTGCAATCTTGCAAGCCGAATTTCCTCAACACATCCTTGAGGTATTTCTCCTGAGATATGAATATGCCATTGTATTGTTGATGAATTTGAAGACCTAAGAAGAATTTCAACTCTCCCATCATAAACATTTGATATTCCTCACTCATCATATAGGCAAATTCGTCACTGTAACGTTGGTTAGTACAGCCAAACATAATATCATCAACATATATTTGGCACACGAATAATTCATCATCATATGCTTTGGTGAAAAGAGGTGGGTCAAGTGAACCGGGTTTGAAGCCTTTCTTCATGAGGAATTCCTTCAGTGTGTCATACCATGCCCGAGGTGCTTGCTTGAGGCCATAGAGGGCCTTTTTGAGTCTATAGACGTGATCTGGAAATTTTGGATCCTCAAAACTTGGTGGTTGAGCAACATATACTTCTTCCTCAAGCTTACCATTGAGGAATGCACTTTTCACATCCATTTGATGTAAGATGATATTATGATGGTTAGCGTAAGCAAGCAATATGTGAATAGCTTCAAGTCTAGCAACAGGTGCAAATTTTTCGTCGAAATCAATTCCTTCAACCTGTGTGTAGCCTTGAGCTACGAGACGAGCCTTATTCCTCACCACAAGGCCATTTTCATCTTGTTTGTTGTGGTAGATCCATTTGCTACCGGTGATGTTGTGCTTGCGTGGGTCTGGTCGCTTTACAAGCTCCCACACATTGTTGAGCTCTAATGGATGCAATTCATCTTGCATGGCTTGAATCCACTCAGATTCCATTAATGCTTCATCAACTTTAGTGGGTTCTGTGATAGAGACAAATGCAAAATGCCCACAAAAGTTAGATAAGTGTGAAGCTTTTGAGTGCGTGAGAGGACCTGGTGTGTTGATGTCGTCGATGATTTTCTTGATCTGCACTTCATTTGCAACGCGAGTATGTGCAGGTTGATGACTCTGCTTAGGCCCAGCAATTTCTTCAGGACCATTCTGTTCAGCAGCACCAGTGTGATTTTCTTCACGATCCGGAATTACTTCTTCAGCACATTCTTCGGTAGAGATGATATCCTCAATAGCTTTGAGCTTGATGGATTCCTCAGGTGACATTTCATCTAGCACAGGAGGTAGGTGCTCTCTTTGCAAGCCATTAGTTTCATCGAACCGCACATCTACAGTTTCAACAATCTTGTGATGATTGATGTTGAAGACTCTGTAGGTGTGCGAGTCCTTTCCGTAACCAAGCATAAAACCCTCATGTGCTTTCGGTGCAAATTTAGAGTGAGGGTGAGGATCTCTAATCCAGCATTTAGCACCAAAGACTTTAAAATAACTTTCATTGGGTTTCTTGTCAGTGAGGAGTTCATATCAGGTCTTTTTGAAGAATTTGTAAAGATATACCCTATTGATGATGTGGCAAGCAGTATCAATAGCTTCAGGCCAAAAGCGCTCTGGTGTCTTGTGTTCATCAAGCATAGTGTGATCCATCTCAACAAGAGTTCTGTTCTTGCGCTCCACAATGCCATTCTGCTGAGGAGTATAGGGAGCAGATAACTTGTGAGTAATACCAAGTATATCAAGATACTCATCGAGACTAGTGTTCTTGAACTCAGTTCCATTATCACTCCTGATATGCTTGATCTTCACACCGAAGTTAGTAGAAGCTCTTGAGGAAAATCGTCTGAAGACTTCCTACACTTCATTTTTGTAAGTGATAATATGCACCCATGTGTAATGAGAATAATCATCAACTATGACAAAGCCATATAATGATGCAGAACTAGAGAACGTGGTATAATGAGTAGGGCCAAAGAGATCCATATGAAGTAATTCAAAGGGACGAGAAGTGGTCATGATAGTCTTTGAGGGATGCTTGGCTCTGGTGATCTTTCCAGCCTCACAAGCCCCACAAAGATGATCTTTGAGGAATTTGACACCCTCGATGCCAATGACATGCTTATTCTTCTTGAGTGTATGCAAGTTCCTCATCCCAGCATGACCAAGTCGTCGATGCCATAGCCAGCATTCTGAAGCTTTTGCAAGTAGACATGTGGCAGCCTATGGTCCTACAGAGAAATCAACAATATACAAGTCTCCTTTCCTAAAGCCTTCGAGGACTTTGGAATTGTTAGATTCCATTAGCACAATGCAATGATATTTGTCAAAGAAGACAACCATATCAAGATCACAAAGCATTGAGACAGACATGAGATTTAATCCTAAGTGAAAGTGCTAGTATCGACTAGAGGGGGGGGGTGAATAGGCGATTTTTATGAAAGTCTTCAAAACTTGGAAGTTTTGAAGACAAACAATAGAAATGACCTAGTTGATATGCAGCGGAAGATAAACTAGCATAAGCAAGCCATAGTCAAGTATGCAATGATGTGAAAGTACAGGACTAATAGCAGCTAAGTAGTAAGGATCAGGATGGAAGATAGTATGAAGCCAACCAACAGTAGTAGTCAAGCAATGAAGTCAAACAGGTACACAGATAGGCAATGACTTCATGAAGACAAACTTAAGTAAAGGAAGGGAGAGGATAGAACCAGTCACTTGTTGAAGACACAGGATTTGTTGGACCAGTTCAAGTTGCTGTGACAACTGTACGTCTGGTTGGAGCGGCTGAGTATTTAAACTCGAGGACACACAGTCCCGGACACCCAGTCTCTGACACGCAGCTCAGGACACCAGTCCTCACCGTATTCTCCTTGAACTAAGGACACACAGTCCTCGTCCCAATCACTCTGGTAAGTCTTCAAGGTAGACTTACAAACCTTCATAGACTTCGTTCACCGGCAATCCACAATGACTCTTGGATGCTCAGAACGCGACGCCTAACCGGCTGGAGGATACACAGTCCTCAAGTGTAATAAGTCTTCAGGTCACACAGACAGAAAGACTTCAGTGATGCCTAACACTCTTTGGCTCTGGGTGTTTGGGCTTGTCCTCGCAAGGATTTCTCTCTCTCAAAGGCTTCGAGGTGGGTTGCTCTCAAACGACAAAAGCCGTGCAACTAACTCTGAGCAGCCACCAATTTATGGTGTAGGGGGTGGGCTATTTATAGCCACTGGGCAACCCGACCTGATATGTCCGAAATGACCCTGGGTCACTAAGGAACTGACACGTGTTCCAACGGTCAGATTTCAAACACACACGACAACTTTACTTGGGCTACAAGCAAAGCTGACTTATCCAGCTCAGGATAAGATTTGCTCTCATTGTCTTCGCTCGAAGACATAGGATTTGGGTTGAGCATCACTTCAGTCATTCTGACTTAGTTCACTTGGACCCCACTTAACAGTACGGTGGTTCCTATGACTCAACAAAGAAGAAAAGGAAACAGCGAAACAACACAGTCTTCGCGCTCCATAGTCTTCACTCAATGTCTTCTCATGTCATAGTCTTCAATATGAATATCTTCACATACCACCATTGTCTTCAATGTCTTCATACATTTTTAGGGGTCATCTCCGGTAGGTAAACCGAATCAATGAGGGACACTACCTGCGTTATCCTGCAATTCTCACAAACGCATTAGTCCCTCAACCAACTTTGTCGTTAATACTCCAAAACCAACTAGGGGTGGCACTAGATGCACTTACAATCTCCCCCTTTTTGGTGATTGATGACAAACTGGTTGAAGTTTTCAATGGGGATAAAGTATGTGAAATTGTAAAGGATAGGGTATTGTCTTCATAAGTAGCAAGGGCTCCCCCTGAAGATGTGCATATAAGTAATTTGCTTTTGGAATGCAAATGCACATGGCAGGTTGTACTTGTGGAGATCCACTTCAACTTATGAAGATAATTCATCATGCATGAAATGATATAGCAAATAGAATGACATGCATAATGAAAAATGGACATCTGTAGAATGATCTAAGTGCGGAAGTTATCATCGCACATGCGGAATTTATCATCGCATCACAGTAAAGAAAATAAGTAGCAGACGACCATCGAGTTTAAGTGTTACAACTCAAAGAACCAAATGTTTCAAAAACGAGAGGTTTAAACACGAGGCAAAATATAAAGTAACCGCCCATATGAACCCGCTTGAAGACTATCAAACTCATATGCTTCTCCCCTTTTGTCAGTAAGGACCAAAAAGGTTTGAAGACATAGAGCATCTACTCGTCCTCATGAGTAGGTGAAGTAGCAGGGTTGTCGTTGTTGCTTGGCGGTGCAGACGTACTTGGTGCAGTGTCGATGCGTGCAGAAGTAGGAGGCGGTGAAGTAGCATCATCTTCATCATCGATCACTCTTGCATTCACAGTTGCCGCGGAGGAAGAATAGTCAGAGTCTTCAAGTGATGGAGTTCGACGTAGGACAGCAGTCCGTGGAGGAGTGGAGTCAAACTTGAATCTTTCAGTGAAGCCATCGTCTTGAAGATCTGCTTCAGCACTAAGCAGCGTCAAACTCTTCCATGATCGCCGGCAAGTCTCATGAGCAACAAATGCATTCTTGGTGGCAAGATTTTGAATACGATTGACGTCCACCAAGAGGCTTTGCATCTGTCTCTTGAGCCAATAGTGATGCTTATCATGTTTATGATGAAGTGCCACAAGAAGTTCTCGGTCATTTAGAACACGAGAGCGCTTCTTAGGCCTTTGGGCAATGGTGCTTTCAGTGGCTTCAGTTTGCGCACGATGAGGCAGACGAGTATTTCCAGCCATTGGATAGATACGTGATACTACTTGAATGCCTTCCATGGACTGTGTGAAGCTTTGGTGATCAGCATTTTGAAGACAAAGAGGCGCCTTGGCAGGCTCGGGGTATATAGCTTCAACTAACATATCAACCTCTGGTAGAAAGATCAGATGATTGCGAGCAGAGGGCTGATAGTTGACAGAAGAGTGTCGCTTGATGAGGCGCATGACCCATGGAGCATAAAACTTCAGACCAAAAAGGTCAGATCCAGAAGCAGCAAGTTGCCTGATGAAGAATTCTTGGGAATTGAAGCTGATGCCATTGAGGATGCAAAAGACCAAAGTCTTCATGGCTCCTTCAAGTTTAGCAGCTGATGAATGTCCTTTGATAGGCCATAGAGTTCGCCTGATGATG
Organism: Triticum aestivum; assembly: GCF_018294505.1. Lineage (NCBI taxonomy): Eukaryota > Viridiplantae > Streptophyta > Magnoliopsida > Poales > Poaceae > Triticum > Triticum aestivum. The sequence goes on from NC_057801.1 coordinate 388,754,650, forward strand.
TGATATATGGTGCGAGGCAGATACTCAAGGTCATCAACAAAGAACTCCATTGGATATTCAGCGTCAGATGGCAATGGCTTCATCATGCTCAACATCTGGCTCATATTGGGTTCTGGCTTATGGAAGATGCTCTCCAGTGCATTGCGGTGTAGTTGACAGCCAGGTTCATAGAGCTCTCCGGGAGTGGATAGGCCTATAAGCTCGATGACATCAAGAGCTTTGGCTTCATGATGAACATTTCCGGTCATCCACTCAAGAACCCAGGTCTTGATATCTCTGTTGTAGCCGCGAATGTGGAGGGTAGCATAGAATTGAAGCAATAGTTCTTCATTCCAATGTTCTTTGTCAGTCACAAAGCTGAGCAGACCGGCATCACGAAAATAGTCAAGTGCTTCTTCTAAGCACAACAGTCCAGCAATGGCTTCAGTGTCGAGGTGCATATGAGGGAAAATGCGCCCTTGATCATACAGAACGCAGGAGTAATAGCTTCGCTGTTGATAGCTCCAGAAATGATCTGATGATATCCTTGGCTTTGAGTAGGGGTTCTTGGCGCTGTCAAAGAAGGTATTGTGGCTTTTGAAGCCATTTGCATTGAAGGACCCTGTAGAATTAGCAGTGCATGGGAACCTTGGCTGTCTTGGCTTTGGTTTCTGGACCTGAGGCCTATGCTCAACATGATAATCAAATTGAGGTCCAGAGGCAGTAGGCGGAGGTACCAGAATGGGCCATCGGACAGTGGTTAGCTGACCATGATTGTATGCTTGCTCAATTGTATAGGGCCTTGGTGGCGGAACAGGAGCAGTGGCAGCAGCTGAGGCTTCAGGCTGCACAACAGGTGCTTCGGGAGCAGTTGCCTCATTGGCTTCAGGCACACTGGTTGGTTCAAGCTCCACATTAGCTTCAGCCATGACTACGTCATTGGCTTCACTTGCGTTGGTAGTGGCAGCTTCAGGATTTTCAACCTCCACTTGATGAGCTGGAGGGTCGGGCACTGGCATGTTCACATCAGGAACAACTTCTTCAATAGCTGGGGAAGTAGGGACACGTACGTCTTCTTGTCTTTCATCGGCTGATGCACCCGGATTGTCTTCAGCAGCTTGGTCTTCAGACGAGGAGACATTCTCAGTTGGAGTGGCTTCAGGAAACACTTGACGTGCAACAGGTTGATGATGCACTTCTCCTTCTAGAACGCTCGAAAGAGGGACTTGAGGCTTTTGTCCTTTGCGAAGCCTGCGAAATGCTGGCAACACCTTTGGAGATGGAGTTGGCTGGGCCCCAAAGTCTTCTTATTCATGCACGGGTGGTGTAACTTGTTGTTGTTGTTGGGGAGTACTTGGGGAGTCTTGTTGTTGTGGGTGATCAGCCCACGATGCATCCTGAGCAATTGGCGTCAGAGGACGAACAATGCTGATGAGTTCGCTGTTCGTGAGAACAGGCGATGATACCACGTTGTGTTCGATCTAAGGAAGAACTTCATCATCATCAGCATTGTCATCCTGACCAATGTCTTCAACAGCGATGGGTTCAGCTGCTGGAATATCTTCAGCTTCATGAGCCTCTGTGGGAGCAGGCTCATGAACTATCATCCGTCTTTCTTGATGTTCAGACGCAGGGCGAACCACTGAAATAGGTTCAACAACCAAGGGCTCTGTGGGAGCAGCCCAATTCTTCTTGGTTTTGCGCTTCTTCTTGGAGGGAGCAGCATCAGAGGCTTTAGTATTCTTTCTCTTTCTGGCTTTATCCTCGACAGCCCTCATCTTCTTCTGTTTTGAACCGGTAGTCGTGACCTTTGGCTTCGAGCTAGTCATGCTGCTTGGGAAGATAATGCGAGGTGCTTCTTGACTTGAAGGTGCAGGTTGGGCAGTAGAGAGCTTCTTCTTCTTTGCAGCCATCCTGGGTCAATGCCAGGACGTCCAAGAGACTTGCGCTTCTCAGCCTCATTGTAGGCAAGCACACACTTGTCAGCCAAACTCTTCATACGCTCGTGAGAGCCTTGGGCTTCTTGGTGCTTCTTGAGAAAGGATTCTTTAAGGTCATGCAGCATGACCTTGAAGTTTCTGACATCTTGCATGCTGAGCTTCGCCACATGCTTCTTGAACTGAGCCTTCTCATAATCAATTTTGTTTTTCAGCTCAACGATGCGCTGAGCGAGAGCTAGCTCAAAAGCAATGGCGCCATTAAAGGAGACGCTGAGGCCACTCATCAATGAAGTTATGGATGATTGCCACATCGAAGAGAGGCAGGTTTGTTGAAGATCTCTGCTTCTTCCTTTCTCTTGATCAGTTGCTCAAGGGCATCATCTGCAAGATCTTCATCGCTGGACAGATCAATGGGTTCTTCATGCAGAATGGCAGCAGGAGTCAAGGTTTGATCAGTATGCCTGACGATTTGCTTTTTCTTCTCCGTCTTCTTGGAGATTCGGGATTGATCTTCAGACTGCACACTTTCTTCAGGAGGTGCAGTGGCCAGAGGCTTCGCACGTGAAGCTTTTGGAGCAGTTGATCTTGAAGCTTTTGGCTTCTTTTGCTTTTGCGCCTTTGGAGGAGGAGCTGGGGCTTCATCAGTGTCAGCATCATTATCAGAATGATCCACTTTGGCACCATGGACCAAGATGTAAGTGATGAGGCCATCAAGGTTGGAGAAGGGGCGATGACATTTGGTTCCGCATCATGTGAGCCGTCAGCACGGGGAGCAGAGGGACCAGGGTTGAAGTCTAATCCCAATGACTTCTTGTTTTCCTTGGCCGAAGCCTTTGCGTGCTGGAAGTTGCGCTTGAAGAGAGCATCATCACGACACCAGAGTAATGATGAGGGAACGACATTCTCAGGCTGAGGTCCTCGGACCATGCAGGGATAGAAACCTTGTGCAATAGCTTCATCTCTGTTCTTGGGTTGAAGGCCTCGATAGAGAATATCACCCCAAGGACTCTTGATAGCATTCTTCTCTGCATATTCCTTGGTTACGAACTTGTACTTGAACCATTCTTCAGCCCAATAGCGTCGAATCCATTGGATTCGTGTCTTGCGCTGATGATAATTCTCTTCAGGATCTATCTTGTAGAGCTCTGCTAGGTCATCAGGCAGATCTTTTGATGTACCCCCTCGACGCTGTCTGCCACCCTTCCTTACTGATTCCTCTGCAGCCATGAACTTCAAACTGAATGGCTTCAATACGTTCAAAGGCTTCAGAGACTTACGCTTGCTGGTCAAGCAGGAGCTGGCTTCAGGAGAATTAATGTGATGCTGTAAGTATTCTGCAAACGAATGCAGACTATGAGAACCAAGGGATTCTCCCACGGACATGTACCTGTGACAGCATTAGAGATGCGAGGGAAGGGGAAGAGGTCATATGCATTCTCAGAAGGTTTTGAAGATAAATCAGTTTGAAGACATTGACCTCATGATGCGAAGACATTCACTTATATGTTGTGAGTTGGTTCCAGATTTGTACGAATCCGTGAATAAGTACAAGTGAGGAATCAAACTGGATATGAAATTTAAGTGAATAGACTAGGCAGTATGAGATGCAGACAGTATAGATCTAACATTGTGTAGGCAGAAACCACTTTTGGTAAATAGGATAAATCTTGAAGATCAAAAAGGTGGTAAAAATAGAGTTATAATTACCGCACGAAGAACTGCTAGATGAGATGAATAGGAGACCGAGCAGTTCAGTCCACCGTGCCCTAACTTGGCGACGGAGGACACCTACGGCGACGGCGGAGAGGACGATGTCCGCGGCCGGCGTGAGGACGGCGTCGGAGAAGTCGCGGCAGCTAAGCGCTTCGTCGCCGGTGTCGTCGAGAGCTAGCGGTGGCGCTAGGGTTTTGACGAGGTGGAGAGGTGGAAGAAGGATTTCTTTACCGCAGGGGACAAGTATTTATAAGTAGGTGTGCGGCACAGCGCAATTACGCTGGTGCCCCTGGCGGTTCACATCTGAGGGGCACGTGGCAAGCATGCAACATACTCAGAGTTGTCCCACGTTCCCACGCCCGCCAGGCATGTCGGATGGTTGTTCCGGCTTCTCCGGATTTCAACAATAAAGATGAGTTATTTAAAACAGACTTAATGTTTTGTCTCTGTGCCTTCTGCTGACTAGGACGCAGAGAAGACATTCGACAGTTTCAATAGAATGCATATGATTTGGACAGATAGAGTTTGAGATTGAAAGCATAGAGAGGTTAGGGTCCGATCACATTCACTTAGTTCAAAAGATTCAACTTGAAGACATAGCTATAAGTGAATGTTGTAGAGGACAGAACACTAGTATATATATATATATATATATATATATATATATATATATATATATATATCAGAAAGCAATCAAATCATCATAGTGAAGAAAATCATGAAGATAAATTGAAACTGAAGACAAACCAAATGCGAAGTCATTGCAAAAATAACGCCATGAGTGAAACACTTCAAACAGAGAAATTTGGTGGTGGCGTTACCCACCGTATAGGAAGTATTAGACCCAGACACGGCGCACAATTATCGTGGCGCTCCGAAGTCAAATTCCATGTTAATGTATTCACACTCAGAGTGTAAGTCTTCATTGATTGAAGATATACATTACTTTGTGTGTTGCACATCTAAGTCATCAACATGCATAAGTGTTAGGATGTGTGCCTGATCACAGGACATTAGAGGATTCCAAGATATTTAGCTCACACCGTAACTTGCAAAACCTTTTCTCATCCAAGGGCTTTGTGAAGATATCTGCCAGTTGCTCTTCAGTGTTGACATGAATGATGTCGATATCTTTCTTCATGACATGATCTCTGAGAAAGTGATGACGAATTTCAATGTGCTTTGTCTTCGAGTGCTGGACTGGATTGTTGGCTATCTTGATGGCACTTTCGTTGTCGCAGAAGAGAGGTACTTGTTTCAGATTGATGCCATAGTCCTTGAGAGTTTGCTTCATCCAGAGAAGCTGAGCACAACAAGATCCAGCAGCAATGTATTCAGATTCAGCAGTTGAGAGTGATACACAGTTCTGCTTCTTTGAAGACCAACAGACAAGTGATCGACCCAGAAAGTGACATGTGCCTGATGTAGACTTGCGATCCACCTTGTCACCAGCATAATCAGCATCCGAGAACCCAACCAAATCAAATTTTGAGCCCTTGGGATACCATAATCCGAGTGTTGGGGTGTAAGCCAAATATCGAAGAATTCGCTTCACAGCTAAGTGATGCGATTCCTTTGGTGCCGCTTGGAATCGAGCACACATGCAAACACTAAGCATAATATCTGGCCTAGATGCACATAGATAAAGTAAAGAACCAATCATGGAGCGGTATACCTTTTGATCGAACTCTTTACCATTGTCGTCGGGACCAAGATGGTGTTTGGCTGGCATTGGCGTCGTGTAACCTTTGCATTCTTCCATTCCAAACTTCTTCAGACAATCTTTGAGGTATTTTTCTTGAGATATGAAGATGCCATTCCTTTGCTGACGAATTTGAAGACCAAGGAAGAACTTCAGCTCACCCATCATGGACATCTGATATTGCTCTTGCATCATGTATCCAAACTCATCAGTATACTTCTGGTTGGTGCAGCCGAAGATTATGTCATCCACATATATTTGGCACACAAACAGTTCACCATCATATGTCTTCGTGAAGAGTGTGGGATCGAGGGATCCAGGTTTGAAGCCTTTGCTCTTCAGGAAGTCTTTGATCGTATCATACCATGCGCGAGGAGCTTGTTTGAGGCCATACAGTGCTTTGTTTAGCTTGTACACCATATCAGGATGTTTTGGATCTTCAAAGCCAGGTGGTTGAGCGACATATACTTCTTCTTCAATCTTGCCATTGAGAAATGCACTCTTCACATCCATTTGATATAGCAAGATGTTGTGATGGTTAGCGTAGGCTAGCAGTATACGAATAGCTTCAAGCCTAGCCACAGGAGCAAATGTTTCATCGAAGTCGATTCCTTCTACTTGAGTATATCCTTGAGCCACAAGACGTGCTTTGTTTCTGACGACTTGACCATGCTCATCTTGCTTGTTTCGATATATCCATTTTGTTCCAATAATGTTATGCTTGCGAGGGTCAGGTCGCTTGACAAGTTCCCAAACATTGTTCAGCTTGAACTGTTGAAGTTCTTCTTGCATAGCTTGAATCCATTCAGGTTCCATAAAGGCTTCAGCAACTTTCTTGGGTTCTGATATTGACACAAATGAAAAGTGCCCACAGAAGTTTGCTAACTGTGTTGCTCTTGAGCGAGTCAGTGGACCAGGTGCATTGATGCTGTCAATTATCTTCTCAATTTGTACTTCATTTGCAACACGAGGATGAACAGGACGAAGACTTTGCTCTTGCTGATCATTGTCATCATTGGGAGGATTATCTTCGGTCTGAGCATTGTCTTCAGGTTGGTTAGGTGCAGAAATGATAAGTTCCTCTTCAGGCTGTGCTTCAGAGGGCATGATTTCACCAGTTCCCATCAGCTTGATAGATTCGCTTGGAGGAGCTTCATCAAGTGTACTTGGCAGGAGTTCTCTTTGTGAACCATTGGTTTCATCAAATCTCACATCCACAGTTTCGACGATCTTGTAGAGATAGAGGTTGAAGACTCTGTAGGAGTGCGAGTCCTTTCCATAGCCAAGCATGAAGCCTTCGTGAGCCTTAGGTGCAAATTTCGACTTGTGATGGGGATCCTTGATCCAGCATCTAGCTCCAAATACTCTGAAGTAGCTTACATTTGGCTTCTTGCCAGTGAGGAGCTCATATGATGTTTTGTTCAGAAGCTTATGGATGTAAACACGGTTGATGATGTGACATGCTGTATCAATAGCTTCAGGCCAGAACTTTCTAGGTGTCTTGTACTCATCGAGCATTGTTCGAGCCATCTCAATGAGAGTTCTGTTCTTGCGCTCAACGATGCCATTTTGCTGAGGTGTGTATGGAGCAGAGAACTCATGAGTGATTCCCATTGTATCCAGATAAAGATCAAGACCGGTGTTCTTGAATTCAGTGCCATTGTCACTTCTGATATGCTTGATCTTCACGCCATAATTGTTCATTGCTCGATTGGCGAAGCGTCTGAAGACATCTTGCACTTCAGTCTTGTAGAGAATTATATGCACCCATGTGTATCTTGAGTAGTCATCAACAATGACGAAGCCATAGAGACAAGCAGTTGTTGTGAGGGTGGAGTAGTGAGTAGGTCCAAATAAGTCCATGTGTAACAGCTCGAAGGGTTGAGATGTTGTCATGATTGTCTTCGAGGGGTGCTTTGCCCTAGTCATCTTTCCAGCTTCGCAGGCACCACACAAATGATCCTTCTTGAACTTGACATCCTCGATGCCTATGACATGCTTCTTCTTGACGAGTGAGTGTAAGTTCCTCATGCCAGCATGCCCCAGCCTTCGATGCCAGAGCCAGCATTCTGAAGCTTTTGTGAGAAGACATACGGCAAGCTGTGGACCTGCTGAGAAATCTACCATGTATAGATCATCTTTTCGATACCCTTCAAAGACTAGAGACTTGTCAGATTCCATTAGTACAAGGCAGCGATATTTTCCGAATAGCACAATCATGTTCAAGTCACAAAGCATTGAGACAGACATTAAGTTGAAACCAAGGGATTCAACAAGCATCACTTTATCCATGTGTTGATCCTTTGAGATTGCAACTCTACCTAGACCCAATACCTTGCTTTTACCAGTGTCAGCAAATGTGATGTGACTCTTAAGGGATGAACGTAAGGTTGAGTCCATGAGAAGACTTCGATCACCAGTCATATGATTTGTGCATCCGCTGTCCACAATCCATTCTGAAGCTTTTGGTGACATACCCTACAGTGCAGTTAGAAGGATAGGCTTCACAAAGAGTGTTGTGAAGCATAGGCATTTGACACATACAAGGATTGTCACAGCTTAGATCAAAGTTAGGACACATAGTATGACTGGTAAGCGATTTAGATGTGAAGTATATAGTAAGACATTTTATCATGCGTCCTTAATGTGTTTTAGGTCCCTAGCAATAGTATCAGACGCCTTTGATTGCTGGCTGGAGACCATTTCCTGCAAAAGAGAGTTAATTCTTCTTCACCACCCACATCTTCAAGGGTGGTTTAGAAGCAATGAGTCTAAGTGCAGCATCTGAGAACTTCGGCTTTGAAGCCCTAGCAAATAGCCTTGCAGGAGATGAATGATACTCATATGAATAAGCAGAAAAGTTCTTAGTTCTATGAACATAGCAGTTTGAAGACACATGCTCATATTCATGAGTCTGAGTATGATTTCCCTGCAAAACATTGGCGTTAGGGTGACTCAGGTGAGTCATGTATCTGTATGAAGCCTTTGGGCCATATGAATCCATAGGTCTGGGGTTTGTCTTCCTCCTTCGTGGTGTCATGATGACATTCACAGGAAGATTCTCAATACACTGCTTGGGTACCCAGATCTTCTTTATAGGTGGTCCATTCCTGCAGTTAGTACCAATATACCTGGCAAACACTTCACCATTCTGATTTTTGAACAGTTTATAGTTTGCATCAAAGGATTCATCAATGATGATAGGGTTAGCGCAGGTAAAGCCAGATAAGGTGGATGGATCTACTGAAGGTTCCTTTGCAGCAACCCATGTGGTTTTGGGATACTACTCAGGCTTCCAGTAGGAGCCATCAACATTCATTTTCCTCTCGAACCCAACACCCTCTTTCCCAGGGTTTCGGTTCAAAATCTGCTTTTTGAGGACATCGCAGAGTGTCTGATGTCCCTTCAAACTTTTGTACATCCCTGTTTCAAGCAATGTCTTCAACCTAGCATTTTCATCAGCAATAGTAGTGGTATCCTCCGCAGAGGGGTTAGTTACCACATCAGTAGTTGAAGACAATGAAACAGTAGCAGCAGTGGAACATTCAGTAACAGATGTAGCGTTATCACGCTCAATGCATTTTAGACATGGTGGTTCAAATCCATCCTGAGCGGGACTGATCTGTTGAGTGCGAAGTGACTCATTCTCTTTTTGAAGATCTTCATGAGCCGCTCTCAATTTCTCAAGCTCTTGTTTCCTTTGAAGATAATCATAGGAGAGCCTTTCATAAGTAGTTGAGAGCGTTTCATGATGACTTTCAAGTTCTTGGTACTTAGCATGAAGATTTTTAATATCTTCAACTAAGGACTGTGAATGAGTCATTTCCGCGTCCAACAGGTCATCGCTTTTGTCTAACAGTTTTTGAATATGTTCCATAGCCTTTTGTTGTTCAGTTGCAATTTTAGCAAGTGTTTTGTAGCTGGGTTTGGATTCACAATCAGAGTCATCTTCACTTGATGTTTGAAAGTAAGCATCACGTGATTTTACCTTGGCACCATGTGCCATGAAGCAGTAGGTGGGAGTAGGATCGTCTTCGTCATCAGCTTCAGCGTTGGTGTGGAAGTCATTGTCTTCAGTGTTGAAGATGGACTTGGCAACATAAGCTGTGGCTAGAGCCAGACTTGCAACGCCAGGGTCGGACTCCTCTCCAGACTCCACCTCCGCCTCCTCAGAAGCAGACTCCTCCTCTGAATCCATTTCCTTGCCAACAAAGGCACGAGCCTTGCCAGATGAGCTCTTCTTGTGTGATGAAGACTTGGAAGAAGACTTAGAAGAAGACTTTGAGGATTTCTTCTTCTTCTTGTCATCAGAATCATATTCCTTGCTCTTCTTCTTCTTCTTCTCATTGTCCCACTATGGACACTCAGATATGTAGTGACCAGGTTTCTTGCACTTGTGGCAGGTTTTCTTCTTGTGGTCATGGGTGGAAGCTTCATCATTCCTTGAGCTGATCGTGAAGACTTTCTGAAGCCTTTCTTCTTGGTGAATTTCTAGAACTTCTTTAAAAGCATAGCAAGTTCCTTTCCTATGTCTTCAGGATCATCAGAACCGCAGTCAAATTCTTCTTCAGATGAGGAAACAACTTTTGCCTTCAAAGCGCGAGTTCGGCCATAGTTGGGACCATAGATATCTCTTTTCTTAAAAAGCTGGAACTCATGTGTGTTGAGCCTCTCAAGTATATCAGACGGATCGAGTGTCTTGAAGTCAGGGCGTTCTTGAATCATGAGGGGAAGGGTGTCAAAGGAGCTGTCAAGTGATCTCAGTAGTGTCTTGACGATTTCATGCTTGGTAATCTCAGTGGCGCCGAGAGCCTGAAGCTCATTTGTGATGTCAGTCAGATGATCAAACGTGAGCTGGACATTTTCATTGTCGTTTCTCTTGAAGCGGTTGAAGAGATTGCGAAGAACACTAATCCTTTGATCTCTCTAGGTTGAGACGCCTACATTGACCTTGGATAGCCAGTCCCAGACTAGCTTCGACGTTTCCATAGCACTCACACGGCCATACTGTCCTTTGGTCAGATGACCACAGATGATGTTCTTTGCAGTCGAGTCCAGTTGAATGAACTTCTTGACATCAATGGGGGTGACACCTTCACCAGTTTTGGGAACGCTGTTCTTGACGACATACCAGAGGTCGACATCAATGGCTTCAAGATGCATACACATCTTATTCTTCCAGTAGGGATATTCAGTTCCATCGAACACGGGGCAAGCAGCGGAGACTTTGATTATCCCTGCAGTCGACATAGCTGAAACTCCAGGTGGTTAAACCAAATCACAAAGAACAAGGGAGTACCTTGCTCTGATACCAATTGAAAGTGCTAGTATCGACTTTGATTATCCCTGCAGTCGACATAGCTGAAACTCCAGGTGGTTAAACCAAATCACAAAGAACAAGGGAGTACCTTGCTCTGATACCAATTGAAAGTGCTAGTATCGACTAGAGGGGGGGTGAATAGGCGATTTTTATGAAAGTCTTCAAAACTTGGAAGTTTCGAAGACAAACAATAGAAATGACATAGTTGATATGCAGCGGAAGATAAACTACCATAAGCAAGCCATAGTCAAGTATGCAATAATGTGAAAGTACAAGACTAATAGCAGCTAAGTAGTAAGGATCAGGATGGAAGATAGTATGAAGCCAATCAACAGTAGTAGTCAAGCAATGAAGTCAAACAGGTACACAGATAGGCAATGACTTCACAAAGACAAACTTAAGTAAAGGAAGGGAGAGGATAGAACCAGTCACTTGTTGAAGACACAGGATTTGTTGGACCAGTTCCAGTTGCTGTGACAACTGTACGTCTGGTTGGAGCGGCTGAGTATTTAAACTCGAGGACACACAGTCCCGGACACCCAGTCTCTGAACACGCAGCTCAGGACACCAAGTCCTCACCGTATTCTTCTTGAACTAAGGACACACAGTCCTCGTCCAATCACTCTGGTAAGTCTTCAAGGTAGACTTCCAAACCTTCACAGACTTCGTTCACCGGCAATCCACAATGACTCTTGGATGCTCAGAACGCGACGCCTAACCGGCTGGAGGATACACGGTCCTCAAGTGTAATAAGTCTTCAGGTCACACAGACAGAAAGACTTCAGTTATGCCTAACACTCTTTGGCTCTGGGTGTTTGGGCTTTATCCTCGCAAGGATTTCTCTCTCTCAAAGGCTTCGAGGTGGGTTGCTCTCAAACGACAAAAGCCGTAAACTAACTCTGAGCAGCCACCAATTTATGGTGTAGGGGGTGGGCTATTTATAGCCACTCGGCAACCCGACCTGATATGTCCGAAATGACCCTGGGTCACTAAGGAACTGACACGTGTTCCAACGGTCAGATTTCAAACACACACGACAACTTTACTTGGGCTACAAGCAAAGCTGACTCATCCAGCTCAGGATAAGATTTGCTCTCATTGTCTTCGCTCGAAGACATAGGATTTGGGTTGAGCATCACTTCAGTCATTCTGACTTAGTTCACTTGGACCCCACTTAACAGTACGGTGGTTCCTATGACTCAACAAAGAAGAAAAGGAAACAGCGAAACAACACAGTCTTCGTGCTCCATAGTCTTCACTCAATGTATTCTCATGTCATAGTCTCCAATGTGAATATCTTCACATACCACCATTGTCTTCAATGTCTTCATACATTTTTAGGGGTCATCTCCGGTAGGTAAACCGAATCAATGGGGGACACTACCTGCGTTATCCTGCAATTCTCACAAACGCATTAGTCCCTCAACCAACTTTGTCGCCAATACTCCAAAACCAACTAGGGGTGGCACTAGATGCACTTACACTAAGGACTCGACAAGCATGACTTTGTCCATGTGTCTATCCTTTGAGATTGCAACCTTACCTAGACCCAATACCTTGCTTTTGCCTTTGTCAGCATAGGTGATATGCTTCAGATCAGATGGTGACAAATCAGTGTTCATCAACAAGTTCCTGTCACCGGTCATGTGATTTGTACATCCACTATCGAGGACCCACTTAGTAGCTTTAGGTTGTTCGTCCTGCAGATGAATTAGTGCAACTTACGAACCCATATACTTCATTAGTGAAGAATATGGTATCAATTTCATCAACAGTAATAGATATAGCAATATGAGGACAAGCGAAATGAGTGATTCATTTCTTCATGATTAGGTTGCGTCCATTCAAGCACATTCAGGTCTCCAGCAAATTCTTCAGACGATTAAGATCGTCTGGAGACCTGACCCTGCATAAGAGATTAGTTCTTTTTCTTCACCACCCACATCTGGAGGGGTGGCAAAGAATTCATCATTCTGCGAGCTCCATAAGAAAAAGATGGTATTGAAGCCAGTGCACTTCGTTTCACAGAAGAGTGGTTAGGATAAGAATATGAATAAGCAGAGAAATTCTTCGAGGATTTATGAACATAATGGTTTGAAGAATAATGCACATATTCATAGCCTTTAGACTTTCCCTGCGACATAGAAGTGTTAGCACGATGATCTTCATATGAGGATTTGGATCCATGTGAGGAATTTGATCCAGATGAAGAATTTGGTCCATATGAAGAATTTGATCTGGGGTTCCTTTTCTTCATAGGTGGTGTCGTGATGACATTCACCTGAAGATATTCATGGCACCATTTGGGAACCCAGATTTTCTTCATAGGGGGATCATTCCTGCAGTTAGTTCCAACATATCGATCAAATACTTCACCATTCTGATTCTTGAACAGTTTATAGTTGGAGTAAAATGACTCATCAGAGGAATATGAAGAATCACAAGTAAAGCCATATAGTGCATGGATCTACAGGAGGTCCTTTCGCAAAAACCCATGAGGTTTTGGGATACTACTCAGGTTTCCAGTAGGTCCCATCAACATTGAGTTTCCTCTCAAAGGCAATACCCTCTTCCCTAGGATTCCTGTTCAAGATCTGCTTTTTGAGCACATCACAAAGAGTCTGATGCCCTTTGAGGCTTTTGTATATGCCTGTTGTTGGTGTCAAAACCGGGGATCCCGGGTAGGGGGGTCCTGATCTGTGCGTCTAAGGCTAATGGTAACAGCAGGCAGGGGACACGATGTTTTACCTAGGTTCGGGCCCTCTCGATGGAGGTAAAACCCTACTTCCTGCTTGATTGATCTTGATGATATGAGTATTACAAGAGTTGATCTACCACGAGATCATAGAGGCTAAACCCTAGAAGCTCGCCTATGATGATTATGATTGTTGTCCTACGGACTAAACCCTCCGGTTTATATAGACGCCGGAGGGGGCTAAGGTTACACAGAGTCGGTTACAAAGAAGGAGATCTATCATCCGAATCACCGAGCTTGTCTTCCACGCAAAGGAGAGTCCCATCCGGACACAGGACGAAGTCTTGAGTTGTGTATCTTCACGGTCCAATAGTCAGGCCAAAGTATATAGTTCGGCTCTTCGGATACCCCCTAATCTAGGACTCCCTCAGTAGCCCCTGAACCAGGCTTCAATGACGATGAGTCCGGCGCATAGATTGCCTTCTTCATTGCAAGGCGGGTTCCATCTCCGAATACTCCAAAGTAAACCTCGAACACTTAAATCGTGTCCGGCTCTGCAAGACGATTTTCACATACCACCGTAGAGAGAACGATATTCCACAAATATAATCTGCTGACAACTTTAGATAACGTGAGATCACACCATGGTCGAGTCATTATTCGAACCGTTTTCCCACAACCAGCCACCGCACATATTGCGAGGCGGCTTCCTCGACACGTCTTGTCGAAGCAGAGATCATGTCCCCTTATCACGGGATTCTCATCAATACAGGTACGGGTAACCCAACCGCACCATCAATCGTGGCACTTGGGAAATAAGCGAGTTTTAACGGGCAAGTGGGGAGGCGCACCATTTTCGTCGCCTCTATAGAGGGATAAGGATCCCCCATTTTTACCCACGCCTTCTTCCTCCTTTGCTTATCCATTCTCACACCCTCGAGCTTCAGCGCCCTAGTTCACGCCTTCTGCGCACGGCCAAACATGTCCGGAGCGGGAGGCAAGTGGATGGCCTCCACCGTCAAGGAGGAGCACATTACGAAGCTCCGGGCAGCCGGATACTTGGCCGCAGATATCGCGCACCGGCCACCGGACGCAGGGCAGATTATTCCGACTCTGGGGCCCCACGAGAGGGTCGTGTTCCTCGCTCACTTCGTCCGTGGGCTAGGCTTCCCCCTCCACCCATTCGTCCGCGGGATCATGTTCTATTTTGGGCTGGACTTTCATGATCTGGCCCCTAACTTCATCCTCAACATCTCGGCGTTTATCGTCGTGTGCGAGGCCTTTCTCTGCATCCGGCCCCAGTTTCGCCTGTGGCTAAAGATCTTCAACGTAAAGCCAAAGATAGTGGTCGGCTAGCAGGCGGAGTGTGGTGGCGCCATGGTGGGCTAGATGCCCAACGTCACCTGGCTTGAAGGCTCCTTTGCGGAGACCATGAAGGGGTGGCAATCGGGGTGGTTCTATATCACCAACCGCACGACGCCAACTGGGTGGCGGCCCCCGAATTCCAATCCGGCATCCTTGTGCGGCTTACTTCCTGGAAGAGGAAGGGCCTGGCCTGGGGCGCACCCGCAGAGCTGACCGGACTCCAGAACTGCGTCAAAAACATGATAACCAAGAGTATCAAGCTGGTCAATGTGGTTCAGGTCATGCTATTTCGTCGGATTCTCCTGTGTCAGAGACGGGCATTCAACGTGTGGGAGTACGATGCGGCCCAACACCACACACTGCAAGAGCTCTTTGACACAATGCACAAAGATGCCTGGAAGGTGTTGTTCAAGGCCAGCGAAGTTCCTCCCCCACCTCTGAGGACCGTGGACTCAGCGCTAGGTGCCAGGCCAACGCAGTAAGCATTCTACATTTCAAGATGTGCCTTTCCCCAGTATATTCGTGGGAGAAACTTAGGCCGCTGTGCTGATTTTAACAGGAATATGTGGCGACGGCGGAGCGGGTCGACTGTCTAGCTCTGTTGCCTGAGGATCCAGCAGACGAACTCTGACGGAGATGCTGGCTCCGGCACCCTATGAGGTGCCGGAGAAGAAGGCCAAGAAAAAGGCCACGGGGACCAGAAGAAGTTCCCGGCGCAACGTGGTGCCGGACTCATCGTCCGAAGACACCAGGGCGCACTCCTCCAACGACAACGAGGAGGAGGAGGAGGAAAACCCTCTCCCCGAAAACGACGGGGGGAGAAGAGGAAGGCCACCCTTTCCGGGGTGGCTGAAGGGTCCAAGAAGGGACGGACCCTCCCTCTGGACCATTCCACAACCGCTGCCTATAGCGAGGAGGAGTGGCTACCCAGGGGCAAGCCCCTGGTGAGATTGTAAGTAGCCGCACTCTATAATACTTTTAGTGCGACTTAGCTTCATAGTTTGTTATAACGCCGAACACGCATATGCAGTCCGGCCAGGTACCATCCCGAGGTATCCTCTTTGGATGGGTCTCTGAGTAATTCGGCAATGAATTCACTCCTGACGGTCACCTCCCCTCGGTCTGCGGATGACACGAAGGTGTTGTCCCAAAGGATACCAGAGCAGGGGGAGGCGGCTCTGAAGATGCCCCAAGGCGAAATTCCAGACGCCGGGCACATGGGGAGTAAGATCCCCATAGATCATACTGACGAGAGCCGCAACAAGTCGGGCTCCTAGCCGGATACTGCACCGGAACCTCCAAAGGTTCCGGATTCGGGTAGGCAGCCCCCTGCTAGGGAGGGCGAGCCGGCCGTGCCGATGACCTCCGTTGCGCCAGAGGCGTCGGATGGTCTGCTGTAAGTGCTTCGCGGCGCTTCCGTGGATGAAGAGCATTGTACTCTTATGAGTATGGTGATTCAGAAGGTTCGATCCGCCAAAAGTGGATTGACCGAAGCCTGCACCAGCCTCCTGACAGACTTTGAGGTAAGTAATCAATAGTGTGAGAAATTATCACCCAATAGATAGTAGCCCTTGATACTCTGTTTGGTGTTCGGTAAGAAAAGCTAAACGGAGGGTCAACTTTAAACCGCAGGGATCTAACAGTATGTGCCTATGTGAATAAGCAGGCGGTGCTGCTTGACGCTACTGCCCGCACAGCAGAGGTCGCCGGACTTGAACGGGACCTGAAGCAGGCCGAAGAGGAGCTCAGCCTCACGAAGAGGCAGCTCGAAGAGAACAAAGGTGAGTGATTCCCCGTTCCTGTGTCGTATAGAGGAGAATAATTGGTGACACTAACAACAAGCGTCATGATTTTTTTAATAGGGGCCATGACCGAAGTGGCGGCCCTAAGGAAAGCGCTATCCGAGGCCGAAGACAAGGTGGCCACGGACCACATTGAGCGTGAAAAGCAAGATGCTAGGGTGGGCGAGGTACGGCAAGAGCTCTAGGAGCTCGGCAAGAAGTTCGAGTCCTTGGAGCGTGACTTCAAGACGAAAGAGTCTGAGCTTGCGAAGGCCCTTCTGAGCACGAAGGACGCCAAGGCCGAAGCCCAAAAGGCCCAACAGGAAATCTAGGAGGCGAAGAATATAGCGGCGGGTGGCATTCATTATGCAAAGCAAGCATGTGGAGGAGGCACTTCTTTTACTTACCCGAAATTAGAGCTCTCCAGGGGCATTCGCAGATCTACCATGCAACATATCGGATGCCACGGAGTTCCATGCCGAAGAGGGGAGCTCGACAGAGAAGCTGTTCTGGTCCCAGTATACTGGAGCCGAACACCAATGCCTCTGAGTGACCAACTGAAGCAATTGGTTGAACTCCACAGGGCGGCCGAAGTGGCCATGAAGGACTTCATAGTCTGGATGTGGCCTGGTGAGCCCCTGCCCGACAGCTACTTCGGCCTTATAAAGCGGATGGTAAATGCTTGTCCGCGGCTTGAAGTTATCAAGCGATCAGTTTGTATTGAGGGTGCCCGCTGGGCCTTTGCCCGTGCGAAAACGCATTGGGCCAAGCTGGATGCAGAGAAGCTGGTGAAGGATGGACCACCGGAGGGCAAGGCACATCACTACCCCGAGAAACATTATGATGGCGTGATGAAAGGCACTCGCCTCGTGGCCGATGAATGTACTAAGGACACAATCTTTGGGTGAATGTACTCATGTCGTCTTTGTAATATGAAAATGAATTTGTTTGCGATGTATGGCGCTTTGTGGATTTAAAATATTACCTTCTGTGCGGTTGTTTATAAAATTCTGAAAGTAGGCCAGTCGTCGGCTTCTGCCCCCGCGTAACTAGTACTGGGGTGTTCATGGAAAACCCAAACACTCTTTATCCAAATTTTTGGTCCTTGAAGGAGGTGTTTGGCGCAGCGAAGAAGGCAATCGGACTATGCGGCTTTATGACTCTCACTTAGCCATAGAAGTCTACAATTTTAAATTTTGATGAAGCCCCTAGAATTCGGAAAACCGAATTGGGGCGCTATACACACCTAAATCGGACAAGGCCGATTCCTCGCCTGAAGCGGAAAAAATCTTTAAGGATTTTAAGACCTCTCGAACAGCGACCAGCTCTCGCCGCATCATGATAGTCAGTTTTCGGCTTTCTCTACTGAGGTGCTCGTCCGGAAGAACCGGGACACAATCGCAGTAGTTCTCCCTGCGCTACCTTAGCCGATATAACGGAACGTAAGGTACCAAAACAAGGGAGCCGGGCAAACCCAACTATTGACCCAAGACATGATTCGGAGCCGATGCATATAATGGTATAAGTTCGGGGTGCCGCACTGTTGAAAGTGTTCGGACTTATCTTGCCGTATTATGGGGCACCATAGGAAGCCCCTGGCAAACTGAACGTACCAAAGTGTACGGATTCAATATTAAATGAACATTTTTAGGGAAAATGTGAAGATAGGAATAATAAGCTGACGCTATATATTATTTCCCATTGTTAAATAACACGCCCAAGCGTATGTGTACAATTAATGCATTAAGCAGAAGCAAATAGGACTATTTGACATGTCCTATTCAAGGGCGGGCCGCATGCGGGTATGTAAAATAGGTATAACGATTATTGACAAATACCACCTGGGTATTCACTGTGTGCGCAAAGCTTTTTGCCCCCTTGGTTTTCTCTCCTGTGATAAGCCTGATGATCTGGTTCTCTGAGGGGGCTGCTAGAAAGTAGGGTCCTGAAAGAGAAAGAAGGTTATTTAAAGTATGTGGCGGTTGAACAGCACTATGGACCGCGTCACCGTTGTGCCTCCGCCTATACCCATGGTATTTTGAGTGCGTAATTGTGTAGGCACAGCACAAATGCTGCCTGAATGGGGCTAGGGCAGAGGCCGGACTGCTAGTCGCGCTCTTGGCGTGCCTGGCGATCCTATTGCAGGGTACTCCAGACTTGCTTGACGGTGTTCGGGGTTGTTGTCACCGGATTGGTGGTTTGTCGGAGAAGGCTGCTTTGTACTTCTGCCGCGAGGGCTGCAGTGTGCTCTTCTGTACGGAGAGAGCGGTCTGTGTTTCCATTGAATGTTATCACCCCGCGAGGTCCTGGCATCTTGAGATTGAGGTATGCATAGTGTGGTACCGCATTGAATCGAGCAAATGCGGTTTGTCCAAGCAGTGCATGATAGCCACTACGGAAAGGGACAATATCGAAGATTAACTCCTCGCTTCGGAAGTTATCCGGGGATCCGAAGACCACTTCCAGTGTTATGGAGCCCGTACAACGGGCCTCTACTCCTGGAATTACACCTATGAAAGTGGTTTTGGTGGGCTTGATCCTTGAAGGATCGATGCCCATTTTGCGCACTATGTCCTGATAAAGCAGGTTCAAGCTACTACCACCGTCCATGAGGACTCGCATGAGGTGGAATCCGTCGATGATTGGGTCTAGGACCAATGCGGCTGAACCGTCGTGACGGATGCTGGTAGGGTGATCCCTACGATCAAAGGTGATCGGACAGGCTGACCATGGGTTGAACTTTGGGGCGACTGGCTCCATCGCATAGACGTCCCTTAGTGCTCGCTTTCATTCCCGTTTGGGAATGTTGGTGGCATAGATCATATTTACTGTTTTCACCTGGGGAGGAAATTTCTTTTGTCCCCCCGTGTTCGGACGCCGGGGCTCCTCGTCATCGTCGATGTGCAGCCCCTTGTCCTTGTTTTTGGCATTTATTTTGCCGGCCTGTTTGAACACCCGGAAATCTCTGTTAGTGTGGTTGGCTGGCTTATCAGGAGTGTCGTGAATTTGGCACGAGCGATCAAGTATACGGTCCAGACTGGACGATCCCTGATTGTTTCTTTTGAACGCCTTTTTCCGCTGACCGGATCTTGAGCCACTGAATCCGGCGTTGACGGTCGTGTCTTCGGTGTTGTCGCCATTGTTCCGACGCTTGTGTCTGTTGCGTCATGGCTTGCCGTTACTATCACGGACATCTGAAGTGCCGGAGGTTCTAGGCATGGTGCTACTGCGAGCCTACCAGCTATCCTCACCCGCACAGAAGCGGGTCATGAGTGTCGTGAGGGCCGCCATGGACTTCGATTTTTCTTGGCCGAGGTGTCGGGCGAGCCACTCGTCGCGGATATTATGCTTAAAGGCTGCCAAGGCTTCGGCGTCCGGAGAGTCGACAATTTGGTTCTTTTTAGTGAGGAACCGAGTCCAAAATTTCCTGGCTGACTCTCCGGGCTATTGGGTAATGTGACTCAAGTCGTCAGCATCCGGTGGTCGCACGTAGGTGCCTTGGAAGTTGTCGAGGAATGCGTCCTCCAGGTTTTCCCAACTGCCGATGGAATTTGCCAGTAGGCTATTCAGCCAGTGTCGGGCCGATCCTTTGAGTTTAAGGGGAAGATACTTGATGGCATGTAGATCGTCACCGCGGGGCATGTGAATGTGGAGGAGGAAATCTTCGATCCATACCGCGGGGTCTATTGTGCCATCGTATGATTCGATGTTCATGGGTTTAAACCCTTCTGGGAATTCGTGATCCATCACCTCGTCAGTGAAGCAGAGGGGGTGTGCGGCGCCTCTATGCCAGGCTATGTTGCTATGCAGTTCAAATAAGTCTGGTCAGCTATGTTCGGCCCGGCCGGACTTGTTGATAGTGTATCCGGCATGACGATCGTCGTCACGTGTTGGGGCGCGCCCCCGTGATCCGTAGATCGATCTTGGCTGTCCTGCCTTGTTTACCAGTATGTCTCGCAGGTCCTGACTATTTCCTTGGGCCGTAGTGTATTGGCGTGGGGGTGCGGGCTGGTATTCGGGCTGATACACCGTTTTATCCCGGCCATGAGGTGGCCGGTCAGCCTCGTCCTGTGCTGGTAGTATAGGCTCCTCCTCGAGTTGAGGTAGCAACTTGTGCTTTGGGTAACCTTTGGTGTGGCGCTCGAGTCCATATTCCTCAGCTGCCAGGACTTCAGTCCATCTGTCTGTGAGCTGCTGGTGCTTCTTTTTCAAGCTTCTCGCAGTTGCCAGAAGCCGGCGCTTGAAGCGCTCCCACTCTACGGGGTCCTCAGCCACATTGGATTCATCGTTGCCGAGGCTCACCTCGTCTTCGGAGGGGGGCATGTAGTTGTCCTCCTCCAAGTATCCGTCCGTCGCCTGTTCGTCTGGGCTGACCTGCCCGTCTTCCTGTTCGGACTGCTCGAAGGCAGGCTGATCGAGATTGTATTCATCATCGGCACCATCTGGATTGTTTTTGTCTCCTGTGCCGGTATTTCTATGGCGGGGCTTGGAGCGGCACCGATGACGCCCATGCTTTGATTTCTTCCTAGAGGGGTTATCCTCCATTGCCTCATCGCCATTGGTTTCTTTGGGAGTGTCCACCATATATATATCATACGAGGAGGTGGTTGTCCAGCGCCCCGTGGGCGGTGGTTCCTGTTCTTCTCCTGCATCGTCGTCCACACCGTTGATGTCTTTAGAGTCAAAGTCAAGCACGTCGGTCAAATCATCGACAGTGGCAATGAAGTGGATGGTGGGTGGGTAACGAATTTCCTTGTCTCGTGCTTCCCACTCGAGCCGGACATAGTTCGGCCAAGAGTCTCCTGACAAAGAGAGAGACTTTAATGAATTCAGCATGTCGCCAAAGGGCGAGTGCTGGAAGATATCCGCCGCGGTGAACTCCATTACCGTAGCCCAACCAGATTCGGCGGGCTCGGGGGCGCGCGGTCTGGAACCTACAGCTAGACACAAGTTCGGGGGTCCAGCGACACAAACTTCCTTGGGGGTGGAGTCCGTGTGTGACGCCCGGGTAATTAAGCTACAGTAATCCCCGCTAATGATGCCACGTCACCTCGGTTACTGTGGATAAACTCGCGTTAGTTCGGAACCTAGTTCGAATTTCAAATTCAAAAATCGAGTAAACAATAAAAGTTTTCAAATATTAAAATTTAAATGTTCGGAGTGAACCAAATAATACATAGGTAATTATGGTGGAGGAACCACACTCTTATAAAATGTGTAATTAATCTAAATGAATAAAACAGTAGCAAAACCGATATTTAAATGCTTTATAAATAAATAAAATACTAAACTAAATTGTTCTGGGATAAAACCTTTTGTGGCAGTGGTTTCATGGTATTACTAATTTAGGGATCATTTTGATATTAAGTAAAAAGTAAACTTAAAAGAAAGTAAAATAAAAACCAGAAAAGAAAACACAAAACCAGAAAAGAAAACTAACAAAAAAAAGGGGGAAAAGAAGATCCCCCAGGCCAACTGGGCCTCGGCCCAACCAGTGGCCTGCCAGGCCGGCCCACACCCACCCCTGGCCTACACATGCCCCCCCCACGACACCCGAAACCCTAACCATTCCCCACTCGCTCCCACCCCCCCTCTCCCGATCCGATCTGGATCGGGATCGATCCCCACTTCCCCGCCCCACGCCGCTCTCCCTTTCCCCGATCGGATCGGGGCAGCGCAGCGCCCCGCCGCTTGCCCCGACGACCGCACTCGACGCCGCCGCCGCTCGGGGGCGCCCGAACCCCGCACCGCCGCTCGACGCCGTCGCCGGAGATCACCACGCCGGAGCCACCCCGCCACCTCGCCGTCGTCGGTGCCGCCACGCCATCCCCATCGCCAACCCCACACGCCTCTCTCCCCTTCCCCCGTCCGGATCGGTGCAGAGGGCCCCGACCCCCCCCCCCTTCACCGACGCCGCCCGGTGCCGCCTCGCCGCGACCCCGCCGCCCGGGACCCCGCCGCAGGAGCCCCCTCGCCGGAGTCACCACCTCGCGTCCTCGTCCTCCTCCCGGAGCTCCTCCGCCTCGACTCCGTCGACGTCGTCCCCAACCCTCCCCGAGCCCACTGCCTAGTCCCCACGATCGCCGGTGAGGCCCCCGGCCTCTTCTCTTCCTCTGTCCCCGTATGCACGCGCTCGCGACCACCGCCACTGTTGGCATCGCCGTCGGCCACCGCGAGCCCCCTGCCCCTCGCCCTGTGCTGCTCCCCACGGCGCCCGCAGCACCCGTCGGCGCTCCTCCTCGCTGGTCGTGTCCACCCCAGCCCCGCGCGCCACTGTCGGCGCCGACGCCACCCCCGCCCGCCTCCGTCCGCCGTGGCCCCGGCTGGCCGCGCCGGCGTGCCCCATCGTTGGTGCCCCGGCGGCCTCGTCCCACCCTGCGGGCGAGTGCCCGCTCGGGTGCGCCCGCGCCCAGCGCCCACGCCGTTCGGGCGAGCGCCCGCACCCATGCCCGCTAGCCCCTCTGGGCCACAGACACATGGGGCCCACGCCCCAGAACAAAAAAAAGAGGGATTAAAAAAATAATAATAAAAATAATTAAAATTAATTAAAATAAATATAATTAAAAAATGATTTAATAAAATTAATTATTAATTAATTAATTATCTAATGAATTAATTAAGTTAATTAATCCGGTTTAATTAATTTAGTTAACTAGTTAGGTTAATTAAATAGTAATTAAATTAACTAATCTGTAATTAACCTAAACAGAGAATGACAGGTGGGTCCCACTGGACCCACATGTCAGGTTGACCACGTCAACTCTGTTGACTGCTGATGTCAGCATGACATCATGCTGATGTCATTAATCTATTTTTCGAATTAATTAAATAATTAATTAAATTCCAGAAATTAATAAAATCTTTAGAAAATCATATCTTTTAATCCGTAACTCGGATTAAAATACTTTCTACATGAAAGTTGCTCAGAACGACGAGACGATTTCGGATACGCAACCCGTTTGTCCGCCACACCCTCCTAACCTATCGAACTCGCAACTTTCCCCCTCCGGTTCGTCTGTCCGAAAACGCGAAACACCGGGGATACTTTCCAGGATGTTTCCCCCCTTCACCGGTATCACCTCATACCGCGTTAGAACACGTCTAGCTCTGCTTGTTGTCCTGTTATGCACTTGCTTGCTATGTATTTACTGTTTCTTCCCCCTCTTCTCTCCGATAGACCCTGTGACGACGCTGATGCCCCTGTGGTCGACTACGTCATCGACGACCCCTCCTTGTCTGAGCAACCAGGCAAGCCCCCCCTTTGATCACCAGATATCGCCTACTCTTCTCTATACTGCTTGCATTAGAGTAGTGTAGCTTGTTACTGCTTTCCGTTAATCCTATTCTGATGCATAGCCTGACATTGTCGCTACATCTGTTGATACTTTACCTGCAATCCTAAATGCTTAGTATAGGATGCTAGTTTATCATCATTGGCCCTACATTCTTGTCAGTCTGCCTTGCTATACTATCGGGCCGTGATCACTTGGGAGGTGATCACGGGTATATAC
The DNA here is from genome assembly GCF_018294505.1 of Triticum aestivum. Lineage (NCBI taxonomy): Eukaryota > Viridiplantae > Streptophyta > Magnoliopsida > Poales > Poaceae > Triticum > Triticum aestivum. Next base: position 388,778,656 of record NC_057801.1, read on the forward strand.
TATACATACATACATACTATACAGATGGTGACTAAAGTCGGGTCAGCTCATTGAGTACCCGCAAGTGATTCTGACGAGGGGGCTGAAAGGACAGGTGGCTCCATCCCGGTAGAGGTGGGCCTGGGTTCCCGACGGCCCTCGACTGTTACTTTGTGGCGGAGCGACAGGGCAGGTTGAGACCACCTAGGAGACAGGTGGGCCTGGCCTTGTTCGGCATTCGCGGATACTTAACACGCTTAACGAGATCTTGGTATTTGATCTGAGTCTGGCTACGAGCCTATACGCACTAACCATCTACGTGGGAGTAGTTATGGGTATCCCGACGTCGTGGTATCAGCCGAAGCACTTCAGACGTCAGCGACGGAGCGGCGCGCGCCGAATTGGACTGGAACGCCACTAGGCTAGGTCTGCTTTCGGCCGCCCACGCAACGTGCAGGTGTGCTCAGGGCGATGGGCCCAGACCCCTGCGCGCTTAGGTTTAGACCGGCGTGCTGGCCTCTCTGTTTTGCCTAGGTGGGGCTGTGACGTGTTGATCTTCCGAGGCCGGGCATGACCCAGGAAAGTGTGTCCGGCCAAATGGGATCGAGCGTGTTGGGTTATGTGGTGCACCCCTGCAGGGAAGTTAATCTATTCGAATAGCCGTGATCTTCGGTAACAGGACGACTTGGAGTTGTACCTTGACCTTATGACAACTAGAACCGGATACTTAATAAAACACACCCTTCCAAGTTCCACAGACAACCCGGTGATCGCTTTTCTATAGGGCGACGAGAGGAGGATCGCCGGGTAGGATTATGCTATGAGATGCTACTTGAAGATGCTACTTGGAGGACTTCAATCTACTCTCTTCTACATGCTGCAAGACGGGGGCTGCCAGAAGCGTAGTCTTCGATAGGATTAGCTATCCCCCTCTTATTCTGGCATTCTGCAGTTCAGTCCACTGATATGGCCTCCTTACACATATACCCATGCATATGTAGTGTAGTTCCTTGCTTGCGAGTACTTTGGATGAGTACTCACGGTTGCTTTCTCCCCCTTTTTTCCCCTTTCCTTTCTTTCTGGTTGTCGCAACCAGATGCTGGAGTCCAGGAGCCAGGAGCCAGCGTCGACGACGACTACTACATTGGAGGTGCCTACTACTACGTGCAGGCTGACGACGACGACCAGGAGTAGTTAGGAGGATCCCAGGCAGGAGGCCTGCGCCTCTTTCGATCTGTATCCCAGTTTGTGCTAGCCTTCTTAAGGCAAACTTGTTTAACTTATGTCTGTACTCAGATATTGTTGCTTCCGCTGACTCGTCTATGATCGAGCACTTATATTCGAGCCCTCGAGGCCCCTGGCTTGTATTATGATGTTTGTATGACTTATTTTAATTGTAGAGTTGTGTTGTGATATCTTCCCGTGAGTCCCTGATCTTGATCGTACACATTTGCGTGCATGATTAGTGTACGATTGAATCGGGGGCGTCACACCGTGTTCGGCTCTACCACCGATGAGTATGCGGCCTCCGGGGCGGGGTCCATCCACCCATCCTCGGACGATGCGATTTACCCCGGATTTAGGTCCGGAGCTCATGCAGGTGCGATATCCTGAGTATTGTCTGACAGCAGGTTTAGGCCGTGCTCGTCGTGACTGTTCGGCGCTCCTGGCGTAGGCCCAAATCTGTAGAAGATCAAGTCTCCGCGGATATCGGCCATGTAGTTCAAGTTTCCGAACCTGACCTGATGGCCAGGGGCGTAGCTTTTGATCTGCTCCAGATGGCCAAGCGAATTGGCCCACAGTGCGAAGCCGCCGAACACGAAGAGCTATCCGGGGAGAAAAGTCTCACCCTGGACCGCGTTGTTGTTGATGATTGAAGGAGCCATCGAGCCTTGCAGCGACGACACAGAGGAACTCTCAATGAAAGCACCAATGTCAGTGTCAAAACCGGCGGATCTCGGGTAGGGGGTCCCGATCTGTGCGTCTAAGGCTAATGGTAATAGGAGGCAGGGGACATGATGTTTTACCCAGGTTCGGGCCCTCTCGATGGAGGTAAAACCCTACTTCCTGCTTGATTGATCTTGATGATATGAGTATTACAAGAGTTGATCTACCATGAGATCGTAGAGGCTAAACCCTAGAAGCTAGCCTGTGATGATTATGATTGTTGTCCTATGGACTAAACCCTCCGGTTTATATAGACACCGGAGGGGGCTAAGGTTACACAGAGTCGGTTACAAAGAAGGAGATCTATCATCTGAATCGCCAAGCTTGACTTCCATGCAAAGGAGAGTCCCATCCGGACACGGGACGAAGTCTTGAGTCTTGTATCTTCACGGTCCAACAGTTTGGCCAAAGTATATAGTCCGGCTGTCCGGATACCCCCTAATCCAGGACTCCCTCACCTGTCACATACAATTCCTTCAATCCTGCATTATTGTCAGTGATACTTGTGGTATCCTCAGATGAGGAATTTGTGACCATAGAGATAGTTGAAGAATTTGCAGCAATAGAAGCATTTGAACATTTAGGTGAAGATTTAATAGATTCATGCTCAATGCATTTCAGACATGGTGGAATAAATTCTTCCTGAGAGAAACTGATCTGTTGAGCAAGCAATGAATTGTTTTCCTTCTGAAGATCTTCATAACTCACTCTTAACTTCTCAAGATCTTGCTTTCTCTGAAGAAATTCATAAGAAAGCTTCTCATGATCAGTTAAAAGAGTGTTATGATGATTTTGAAGGTAGTCAAACCTAGTCTGAAGTCTCTGAAGATTATCAGTCAGAGTCTTAGTTCGATTCAATTCCTCACCCAATAGGTCATCGCTTTTGTCTAGTAGATTTTGAATCTTTCCCAAAGCCTTCTGTTGTTTAACAACAATTTTAGCAAGTTTGGAATAGCTAGGCTTGAGATTGTAATCAGATTCATCCTCACTAGAGTCAGAGGGGGGATGTTTGAGTACCTTGGCACCTTTTGCCATGAAGCAGTAGGTGGGAGCATAGTCATCGACGCTCTTGCCAGCAGAGTTGGGGAGGTCATTTTCTTCAGTGTTGAATATGGACTTGCTGACGTAAGCAGTAGCGAGGGCTAAGATCGCCACACCAGAGTCTGACTCCTCAGATTCCTCCTCTTCCACATTATCCTCAGATTCAGCTTCGGAGTCCATTTCCTTGCCAATGAATGCCTGGGCCTTCTTGGAACCGCTCTTCCTGTGAGATGAAGACTTTGAAGATTTTGATGATGAAGACTTTGAAGATTTTGATGATGAAGACTTTGAAGATTTCTTCTTTTTCTTTGAGTCATCAGAATTGTCATCTTTGTACTTCTTCTTCTTTGATTCATTTTCCCACAGAGGACAATCAGACATGTAGTGACCAGGTTTCTTGCATTTGTGGCAAGTTCTCTTTTTGTAGTCACGAGACAAGGAATCACCACTCTTCAAGAATTTCCAAAGCGATCGCGGTGAGAGAACTTCTGAGATTTTTCACGAGCATTGCTAGCTCCTGGATCCGTTCTTTAGGATCACCAAGGCTGCTACCAGAATCTTCACCTTCAGACTCAGAGACTGCCTTGGGCTTCAGTGCACGTGATCTTCCATAGCTCGGTCCATAGAGGCCTCTCCTCTCAGCAAGCTGGAACTCATGAGTGTTTAGCCTCTCGAGGATATCAGCTGGATCTAGTGACTTGTAATCAGCTCGCTCTTGAATCATCAGTGCAAGAGTATCGAATGAGGAATCAAGTGATCTCAGCAATTTCTTCACCACCTCATGGTCGGTGATGTTAGTGGCACCAAGTGCTTGAAGCTCATTTGAGATGTCAGTGAGGCGATTGAAGGTTTGCTGAACATTTTGGTTGTTGAGTCTTTTGAAGCGGTTGAAGAGATTGCGAAGAACATCAACTCGGGAGTCACGCTGAGTGGATACTCCTTCGTTGACCTTGGACAGCCTATCCCAAATCAGCTTAGCAGTTTCCAAAGCACTCACTCTGCCGTACTGTCCTTTGCTCAGATGGCCACATATGATATTCTTCGCGTGAGAATCGAGTTGCTTGAATCTCTTCACATCAGCCGCATTCACAGATGGAGTGACTGAGAGAACACCATTTTCCACAACATACCAGAGATCGTTATCAATTGCCTCAAGATGCATGCGCATCTTGCTCTTCTAGTAGGGGTAGTCCATTCCATCGAAGGTAGGACACCCGGCCGAGACCTTGATCATACCTGCAGTCGACATAACTAAAACTCCAGGTGGTTAAACCAAAATCACACAGAACAAGGGAGTACCTTGCTCTAATACCAATTGAAAGAGCGTCAAGTCGACTAGAGGGGGGTGAATAGGCGATTTTTATAAATTCGTCACTGAGGAATTTCAGGGCAAAGAAATTCGTAAGTCACGAACAACTAGCAGCGGAATAAGTACTCAGGTATAAGCATAACAAAGCAGTAGCAGTGTCATCATGATAAAATGAAAACAAACATAGAGTATAGAAAGCGTAAACACAGGATAAGCAGGCTGAAGACAATGTGACTGAAGAAGTTGGATTGAGGAAATATAGAAAGTCTTCAGTCAAAGTCTTCAAACAATAATGATCAGGTTCATCAACACATGAATGAGGAAATGAAAGGGTTGAGGAAATAGAACCAGTAGGCTTGGTGAAGACAATGATTTGGTAGACAAGTTCCAACTACTGTGAAAATTGTACGTCTTATTGGAGCGGCTGAGTATTTAAACTCGAGGACACACAGTCCCGGACACACAGTCCTCACCGTATTATCCTTGAGCTAAGATCACACAGACCTCGCCCAACACTCATGGTAAGTCTTCACAGGTGACTTCCAAACCTTCACGGACTTGGTCACTCGGTGATCCACAATTCCTCTTGGATGCTCAGACCATGACGCCTAACTATCTCTAGGATACACAGTCCTCAAAGGTAACAAGTGTCGGTTCCACACAGGAACAATCTCTTTAGTGATGCTAAATCACTTTGGGTTTGTAGGTGTTTGGGTTTGGGATTTGTGTTTTCCTCACTTGATGATTTTCGCTCAAAGTCCTCGGAGGATGGGATGCTCTCAATTGACAAGTGTCAGTTTCTCTTGGAGCAGTCAACCAGCTAGTGGTTGTAGGGGGCGGCAATTTATAGCCTAGGGAGCAGCCCGACATGATAAGACATAAATGCCCATCAATGATATGACTGTTAGGTGGTAGGATATTTTGGACAGTTGGTGCGTAGCACAGCAACGGTCGGATTTTAGGTTCGAATTCTTCAGGGCTATCATGTTCCTCACAATGTAGGCAATCCGCACTGGCAAATTCCTAACTCCTCAGTCAGAACAAATTCCTCAAAGACCAGAAGATCATCATCTCTGTCACTGAAGAAATTGACTGAACTGATATGAGATTTCCAATGGCTTCACTCGAAAGGATTGGGTAGGTGTAGGATTTTGAGATGAGCATCACTTGGAAATCAGTTTCCTTAGTATTACCTCGACCCCCTTTAACAGTACGGTGTTTCCTATGACTTCAGAAAGAGAAAATGAAACTACGAAAACAAAAGTCTTCGCGCTTCATAATCCTTGCATGAATATCCAAGTCTTCAAGGTCATACCAATTTCTTCACTTTCAATGTCTTTAGGAGAACCAAAGTCTTCGGCTGAAGACATTCATTTTTAGGGGTCGACATTCATTGTAAATATCAAACTCCTCATCGACTTATAGAGCTTGTGTACACTCACAAACATATTAGTCCCTTAACCTATAAATCTTCAATACACCAAAATCACTAAGGGGCACTAGATGCACTTACACTGAGACTATGCTCAGCCAGTCTTCATGGGATACCTTGCATATCCGAGGGATGCCAGGCAAAGATGTCACAGTTTTCATGCAGGATGCATGTAATGCGGCGCCGACCGTCGAATCCAGCTATGCCCCAATGGAAGCTGTCTTCTTGGGGTCCATTGGGTGGATGAAAGTTGACTATTTCGTCTGCTGGCTTGAAGGAAGTGCATTTGGGTCTCTTATCGAGGATTACATTGTCCCTATCCACTATGGAATGTAGGGTGGCTAGTTCTTTGGCCGCAAGGGCCTCGGATAAAGCCTCGAGGGCCAGAGAGGCAGTTTTGTTTTCGGCGCGAAGTGCTATGTCTGGATCACTGGTGATAGTGATAACTCCATTGGGCCCGGGCATTTTGAGCTTCATATACCCGTAATGGGGTACGGCTTGGAAGAGTGTGAATGCGTCTCGCCCCAGCAGGGCATGATACCCGCTGTTGAAAGGTGCCACATGGAAGAGTAACTCTTCGGACCTATAGTTTACCGGTGTGCCGAATACCACGTCGAGTTTGATTTTTCCCGAGCATCTTGCTTCCCGACTGGGGATAATACCTCGAAAGGTTGTGTTACTTTGCTTAATGCGACTCCTGTCCATTTGCATTTTATTGAACGTGTATTCGTACATGAGGTTCAGTCCGCTGTCGCCGTCCATTAGCACTTTAGTGAGCCGAAAGCCGTCTATGATTGGGGTTAGGACCAAAGCGGCTGGTGCCCGGACTGAGCGGGATCTTGGTTCGTCATCGGCTTTGAAAGTGACCGCCGTATCGTTCCGAGGATTTACTGCTGCCACCTGGCAGACTTCAGCGAGGTCGCGGAGCGCCCTTTTGCGCCGATTATTTGATGAAAAGGTCTCGAAGACCGTGAATACTTTGAGATCCTTGTCCTCCAAAGAGTAGTTCTCTGGGGTGTTGTTGGTGAGGATGCCCTCGCTGCTCTTGGCCACTTTCCGCAGTATCCAACATGCTCGGAGGCTATCCGTTGGTTCGGTGTTCGGTGTCATGTGAATTTGACAGGGCTTGTCGAGCCATTCCTCAAGGACCATTCTATGCACCGTAAAGGTCTTGATTTTCTTGTCCACTGGATGATGATTAGGTGCTTCATGAGGGTGCATCCTTTTTGCCCGTCCGGGAGGTGGCCTAAAGGCATGCGGATCCCAGCGGGCTGTCTAGGTTTTCTAGGCACTTTCCATTGTGCAGTACTTCTGTACTATGTGTGCCAAATCTGTAAAGTGCAGTACACGATAGAGGTTGAGGGCATTAAGGGTTCCCCCATCCATACAATTGTCGCAAAATACCGAGATCGCGTCGTCATCATAGCAATCTTTGATCTTGTTTTTAACAAGGAGGAATCTAGCCCAAAAGTGGTGGACTGTTTCCTGAGGCTGCTGCCGCGCGTACATTAAGTCGCATATGTCCGGAGGACCGGGATTGCTTGGGGAATATTGCTTTTTGTGGGTGGGTGGATTTAAATCCAAACCCTGACCTACTGTGAAGTCCGGATTCTGAAAAATTTCCAAGGTTACAAGCCCGGGCTTTGGAGTGTCCGGTGATTTTTAGGCTCAACGCCCGATTCTATGTTCAGAGGACAAGAAGTGTCCTCCCGAAGATGGGTGTCCGGCTCTCCGAGCTCGGAAATCCGAACATACATTGTTCTCAACGTAGGAGAAGAGTTATTGTCAGCTTGTTCCTCCACAATTGCCACCTGATGGGTGATCGGCGGAGATTTGATTTCTCTCTGATAGGGTTTAAGCCCAATGCAATCATAGTCGGTTGCGACCTCCAGGGCGGTGATGTGATCAAGCAGTTTGTTTAAAGCCGATACATCTGGTGGATCCATCTTGTCGGAGCATTCAGGGTCGACGCAGAGACGATTTTTGGTGACAGGCTGGGCTGCCTTTGGGTTAATGGCCGAACGAGTGCCCATGGTGAAGCCGCCAAGCTGGGGGGTTTGCCCTAAAGCTCGGGCTCCTCCGGAAGTGATATTGTCCTTGATGACAAGGCGAGCCATCAACCCTTCTGCCGACGGCATAGAGGAACTCTCAATAAAAGCACCAATGTTGGTGTCAAAACCGGCAGATCTCGGGTAGGGAGTCCAAAACTGTGCGTCTAAAGATCGAAGGTAACAGGAGGCAGGGGACACGATGTTTACCCATGTTCGGGCCCTCTTAATGGAGGTAATACCCTACTTCCTGCTTGATTGACTTTGATGAGTATAGGGGCTACAAGAGTTGATCTACCTCGAGATCATGATGGCAAAACCCTAGACGTCTAGCCTGTATGATTGTGATTGCCCCTACGGACTAAACCCTCCGGTTTATATAGACATCGTAGGGGACTAGGGTCGTACATAGTCGGTTTATAGATGAAGGAAACTACACATCCGGACGCCAAGCTTGTCATCCACGCAAAGGAGAGTCCCATCCGGACACGGGGGAAGGCCTTCTGTCTTGTATCTTCATGGCCCATCAGCCCGGCCCATATCACATAGGTCAGCTCCTAGAGGACCCCATAATCCAGGACTCCCTCACTCACATATATTCATGAAAACATAATAGGTTCAGATCTAAAATCATGGCATCTCTGGCCCTAGTGACAAGCATTAAGCATGGCAAAGTCATAGCAACATCAATCTTAGAACATAATGGATACTAGGGATCAAACCCAAACAAAACTAACTCAATTACATGGTAAATCTCATCCAACCCATCACCGTCTAGCAAGCCTACGATGGGATTACTCACGCACGGTGGTGAGAAACATGAAATTGGTGATGGAGGATGGTTGATGATGACAATGGCGCCGGATTCCCCTCTCCGGAGCCCCGAACGGACTCCAGATCAGCCCTCCCGCAGAAGATTAGGGCTTGGCGGCGGCTCTGTATCGTAAAATGCGATGAATCCTTCTCTTTGATTTTTTCTCCTAAAGTGAATATATGGAGTTGGGGTTGAGGTCGGTGGAGTTCCAGGGGGCCCACGAGGCAGGGGGTGCGCCCCAAGGGGGGGCGTGCCCTGCACCCTTGTGGACAGGATGTGGGCCCCCTGACGTTGATTGTTTCGCCAATATGTTTTATTAATTCCAAAACGTGTCTCTGTGGATTTTTAGGTCATTCCAAGAACTTTTATTTCTGCACAAAAATAACACCATGGCAGTTCTGCTGAAAACAGCGTCAGTCCGGGTTAGTTCCATTCAAATCATGCAATTTAGAGTCCAAAATAAGGGCAAAAGTGTTTGGAAAAGTAGATGCGTTAGAGACGTATCAACTCCCCCAAGCTTAAACCTTTACTTGTCCTCAAGCAATTCAGTTGACAAACTGGAAGTGATAAAGAAAAACTTTTACAAACACTGTTTGATCTTGTTGTTGCAAATATATAGAGCCAACATTCAAGTTTTCAGCAAAGATTATGAACTAACCATATTCACAATAACATTTAGGTCTCACATTTACTCATATCAATGGCATAATCAACTAGCGAGCAATAATAATAAATCTCGGATGACAACACTTTCTCCAAACAATGATAATATGATACAACAAGATGGTATCTCACTAGCCCTTTCTGAGAGCATAAAACATAAATGCAGAGCACCCCTGACGATCAAGGACTGACTAGACATTGTAATTCATGGCAAAAGAGATCCAGTCACAGTCATACTCAATGTAAATTAATAACAATGCATGGAAATGACAGCGGTGCTCTCCAACTGGTGCTTTTTAATAAGAGGATGATGACTCAACATAAAAATAAATAGATAGGCCCTTCACAGAGGGAAGAAGGGATTTGCAGAGGTGCCAGAGCTCGAGTTTTGAAACAGAGATAAATAATATTTTGAGCGACACACTTTCATTGTCAACATAACAACCAAAAGATCTCAATTTCTTCCATGCTACATACATTATAGGCGGTTCCCAAACAGAATGGTAAAGTTTAAACTCCCCCGCCACAAACGAGCATCAATCCATGGCTGGCCTGAAACAACGGGTGTCGTCCAACTAACAACAATCCTAGGGGAGTTTTGTTTGCAATTATTTTGATGTGATTTAAGCATGGGACTGGGCATCCCAGTTACCGGCCATTTTCTCGTGAATGATGAGCGGAGTCCACTCATCGTGAGAATAACCCACCTAGCATGGAAGATATAGACAACCCTAGTTGATACATGAGCTATTCGAGCATACAAAAGAGAATTTCATTTGAATGTTTAGAGTTTGGCACATACAAATTTACTTGGAATGGTAGGTAAATACCGCATATAGGAAGGTATGTTGGACTCATATGGAATAACTTTGGGGTTTATGGAAGTGGATGCACAAGCAGTATTCCTGCTTAGTACAAGTGAAGGCTAGAAAGAGACTGGGAAGCGACCAACTAGAGAGTGATAACAGTCATGAACATGCATTAAGATTAATCAACAATGAGTGCAAGCATGAGTAGGATATAACCCACCATGAATATAAATATCGTGGAGGCTATGTTGATTTTGTTTGAACTACATGCGTGAACATGTGCCAAGTCAAGCCACTCGAATCATTCAAAGGAGGATACCACCCTGTCATACCACATCACAACCATTTTAATAGCATGTTGGCACGCAAGGTAAACCATTATAAACTCCTAGCTAATTAAGCATGGCATGAGCAACTATAATCTGTAATTGTCATTGCAAACATGTTTTATTCGTAATAGGCTGAATCAGGAACGATGAACTAATCATATTTACAAAAACAAGATAGGTCAAGTTCATACTAGCTTCTCTCATCTCAATCAATCCATCATATCGTCATTATTTCCTTTCACTCGCACGACCGAACGGTGTGGATAATAATAATAGTGCACGTGCACTGGACTAAGTTGGAATCTGCAAGCATTTAATACAAAGGAGAAGACAAGGTAATATGGGCTCTTGGTTAGATCAACAATATCGCATATGAGAGCCACTCAACATTTTCATCATGGTCTTCTCCTCTCGACCCCCAAAGAAAAGAAAAGAAATAAAACTATTTACACGGGAAAGCTCCCAACAAGCAAAAGAAGAATGAGAAATCTTTTGGGGTTTTCTTTTAATCACTAATACTACAAGCATGGAAAGTAAACTAGCTAAAAGCTACAACTATTTTTTTTTGTTTTTCTTAAGGTTTTTCAAACATACAAGAAGAAAGCAAGAAAACAAAATAAACTAGCATGGATAGTACAATGAAAAAGTATGAACATCGACAACTAGAATGAGTGTGTGAACATGAATGTAATGTCGATGAGAAATGCGCACTCCCCCAAGCTTAGGCTTTTGGCCTAAGTTGGTCTAGGCCCACGGATCGAAGATACTCTCTCCGGTGTATTGAGGAGGGTCCTCGTGGTGCCACTGGTTAGCGATCTCCTCCGGATCCCAATGATAAACAGACTGTCGATAAGGGTCAAGTGGTGGCTCAGGCTCAGGCTCTGGAACTTGTGTCAGATTCCAGTATGCATAAATGTCCTCAGGTAGGATGAGGTACATGCCTGAAAGTATGTTAAACAAAGAGGGTGCAGGCAAGGTAATAGTCTCACAATGAGTTTTAGCAAATATCAAGTTATACTTAAGCATCTTCTTCTTATTTTTAACAATAAAATCATGTGCTACCATACTCTTATAGTCTAGGAATATAGTGGGCAGCAACTTTTCCTCTTTCTCATAATGCCTAATGGGTATCTCAAAGTGTTTAGCAAGGCGTGAAGCAAAGATACCTCCGAAGTTGGGGCCCTTTGTACGGTTCAGACTTAACCGTTTAGCAACAATAGCGCCTAAATTGAAGGTTGTATCACGAAACAAAGCATGGTGCAAAATAACAAGGCCAGGAGCACTAAGGTTTCCACTATTCCCGTGACCAATTAAGCATCTACTAGCAAATATCGTAAAGTAACGTAGAACAGGAAAATGTATACTAGTAGTTCTTGCATCAGAAACTTTCCTTGTTTCCCCTACAACAATTCTATCAATAAATCCATCCACATCACTAGGATGTGGTTCCTCGATGCTGCCCACAAAGGGCAACTTGCAAACCAAACAAAATCATGGAGTGGCATCTCCTTAACCTCATCATATAAGTGAAATTCCACTGAAGGTGGTGACTTTCTAGCATGGAAGTAAAAGTTTTGCACGAAAATATTAGTGAGTAGGAGATAATGTTCACGCTGGTCGTGGAGGAAGTCAGTGAGGCCTGCATTTTCAACCAAATAATAGAAGTCATCATGAATTCCGGCGGCCCTCAAGAACGAATCACAAGGCCATTCACACGGCCGAACCTCCGCAGTGCGAGGAAGATTGTATTTGGGCTTTTTATTCTCCTCATT